>NW_023425515.1:442098-454598 GCF_014108245.1 Pipistrellus kuhlii
TCTCTCTCTGTCTCTCTCTCTCTCTCTCTCTCTCTCTCTCTCCCCTCTCTCTGTCTCTCTCTGTCTCTCTCTCTCTCTCTCTCTCTCTCTCTCTCTCTCTCTCTCTCTCTCAAAAAGAGATGCTAAGTCTAAAGTCACTTCCAGGCTGTTGCCCTGAAGGTCTCAGGTGCCGTGTGCGGTGTGACAGGCGCTCACACCCGAGGCCCGGAGCCCGCACCGCACCGCACTGCGGGGAAAGGGCAGGGCCTCGGAGGCTGCGGGGAATGGAGGTCGCTAACCAGCTGGCCTCGCAGTGAGACTGACCCGGACCGGCTGGTGGCCCAGTGTGCTCACAAAGACCCTTCAGCGCGGGCAGAGGGATGCGGTGTGAGACAGACAGGGTGTGAGACAGACATTGCAGCTTTGAGGACGGAAGGAGCGGCCGAGAGCCGAGAAGTGTGGGCCGCTTCCCAGAGCTGGGAAAGGAGGGACACCGACTCCCCTGACACCCCCAGAGAGGCACGCAGCCCCAGTGCAGGGGCGTTAGCCCGGCCCGACCCAGTCTGGCCTCCAGGACTGACAGACGGCGCTGCGCTATGCCCCTCTGCTGACCCGTTACAGCGGCGGCGGGAGCGGACACGGCTCCTCAGTGCCGTCCTCTGACGGACACACGTGGACAGAGATTCTACTGTGGCTGTCCCCTCGGACACGTGGACAGATTCTCCTGTGGCTGTCCCCTCGGACACGTGGACAGATTCTCCTGTGGCTGTCCCCTCGGACACATGGACAGATTCTCCTGTGGCTGTCCCCTCGGACACGTGGGCAGATTCTCCTGTGGCTGTCCCCTCGGACACGTGGGCAGATTCTCCTGTGGCTGTCCCCTCGGACACGTGGACAGATTCTCCTGTGGCTGTCCCCTCGGACACGTGGACAGATTCTCCTGTGGCTGTCCCCTCGGACACGTGGACAGATTCTCCTGTGGCTGTCCCCTCGGACACGTGGACAGATTCTCCTGTGGCTGCCCCCTCGGACACGTGGACAGATTCTCCTGTGGCTGTCCCCTCGGACACGTGGACAGATTCTCCTGTGGCTGTCCCCTCGGACACGTGGACAGATTCTCCTGTGGCTGTCCCCTCGGACACGTGGACAGATTCTCCTGTGGCTGTCCCCTCGGACACGTGGACAGATTCTCCTGTGGCTGTCCCCTCGGACACGTGGACAGATTCTCCTGTGGCTGTCCCTCGGACACGTGGACAGATTCTCCTGTGGCTGTCCCCTCGGACACGTGGACAGATTCTCCTGTGGCTGTCCCCTCGGACACGTGGACAGATTCTCCTGTGGCTGTCCCCTCGGACACGTGGACAGATTCTCCTGTGGCTGTCCCCTCGGACACGTGGGCAGATTCTCCTGTGGCTGTCCCCTCGGACACGTGGGCAGATTCTCCTGTGGCTGTCCCCTCGGACACGTGGGCAGATTCTCCTGTGGCTGTCCCCTCGGACACGTGGGCAGATTCTCCTGTGGCTGTCCCCTCGGACACGTGGACAGATTCTCCTGTGGCTGTCCCCTCGGACACGTGGGCAGATTCTCCTGTGGCTGTCCCCTCGGACACGTGGGCAGATTCTCCTGTGGCTGTCCCCTCGGACACGTGGGCAGATTCTCCTGTGGCTGTCCCCTCGGACACGTGGGCAGATTCTCCTGTGGCTGTCCCCTCGGACACGTGGACAGATTCTCCTGTGGCTGTCCCCTCGGATCAGGACAAGTCGGCGGGAACAGAGCCTGGGAGCGGAGTGGGCTGCACTCGGCAGGTGCTCACGAGCGGGCAGGGGACGGTGTGCGACGGTGGTGGGTGCCGCCCTCCCTGCGGTGGGAGCACAGGGACGAGCCACCCACACTCTCCCCGGTTTGCTGGTAAGATGGCCTTTGGGGCTTCAACACCAGAGCCATCGGGTTTTTGGAAGCAACCGGAAATCATCTTAGAGCACGGCTGACCCTGACCAGTGCATGAGTGAGGGGTGCGGACCCCCAGGCAGTAAAAACCCACCTGCTTGGGCTCCCTCCAAACCCACCTGCTAAGGGCCTCCTGCTCAGAAGCTTGTGATGACCTCAAGTCAATTAACACACATTTTGTATGTTACGTGTATTATATACTACATTCTGATGACAACGTAAGCCAGAGAAAAGAACACGTTGAGAAAATCCTGGGAAGGAGAAAGTACATTCACTGTATTTATTGGGAAAAAAATCTGCATATAAGTGGACCCAGGCCCTTCAAGGGTGAGCTGTATTATGTTTCCATTTCCCCCAATGCTTAAAACAAAAATCCCTTTACTAGGTATTTAAATCCCTTCCCTGCCTTGCTGGGAAGATGCACTAAGCTTCAGACTTCCTCCTCTCTGGGTGGTGTGCTGGGCTGCCCAGTTCCTGGAAGGGCACAGCTGCCTTGCTAATTTGCCACTGTCCGTGGTGTAAATGCTTCCGCCAGAGGTGGGGACAAGCTACCATGTCACTGAATGCAAAGACGTTCCACAGTCCAGATCGGGCAGGCTGCAGCACACCCCGAAGACCGTCCGACCCCCCACGAGAGCCGTCTGAGAAAGCTCATCGCCCTGGCCGCACTTCGGCCCGTGACGAAGCAGGTGTGTACATGCTTCATCCTACAGCCGGGCGGTCACCAAACCCCTCACTCCGGCGGCGGCTGGGGACCAGCGGGAGGCCGAGTCCCAGCTGATTACAGACCCTGGTGGCCAGTGTCAGCTCCGAGCGGGCATCTCTGACTCTCTCCCCTCTGACGGTGACTTCTCAGCCTGGCCTCAGCCACACGTCATGTGGAAAGCACTGGAACCTGAAACCATCGCCGCTGGGAAACTGCTCGGAGAGCTTTGATCACCGAGCGTGTCTCGTTGCATAGCCATCATTCCTAAGCAAATCGGCACAGCCAGGCTGCTCCGCCTGCCCAGGACCCACTTGCCATCTGACAGGAAATGCTTCGCCCCGTCTGCTGGAGGGATCCTAACACACACGCAGGGACTTCAGACGGACGCAATGATGTGGCTGCGGCTGCAGCCGGGTGTCTGAGGAAGGAGGTAGCACCCGCCTCGTGAGACTGTTGAAGAGGAAGGGGATTCATACTTGTCACCAGGCTCACAGTCGGTGCTTTAGAACTGTGTGTTAAACAAATATGAACAAACTAGAGACCCAGTGCACGAAATTCATGCATAGGGGGGAAGCGGGGATGTCCCTCAGCCCAGCCTGAACCCTCTCCAGTCTGGGACCCCTTGAGGGATGCCCAACTGCCCGTTTAGGCCTGATCCTGGTGGGCAGTCAGACATCCCGCTCACAATCCAGGACTGCTGGCTCCCAACTGCTCTCCTGCCTGCCTGCCTGATTGCCCCTAACTGCTTCTGGCTGACAGCCTGATCACCCCTAACCACTCCCTTGCCAGCCTGATTGATGCCTAATTGCTCCCCTGCCAGCCTGTTTGCCCCTAACTGCCCTCCCCTGATGGCCTGGTCACCCCAACAGCCCTCCCCTGCTGGCCCAGTCACCACTAACTGCCCTTCCTTGTCAGCCTGGTCACCCCCAACTGTCCTCCCCTGTAGGCCTGGTCACCAACTGCTCTCCCCTGCAGGCCTTGTTGCCCCTAACAGCCCTCCCCTGCAGGCTTGATCACACCCAACTGCCCTCCCCTGCTGGCCATCTTGTGGCATCCATCTTGTGTCCACATGGGGGCAGCCATCTTATGTGTTGGAGTGATGGTCAATTTGCATGCTACCCTTTTATTAGATAGGATGGATATGACTTTTCAAAATTGGGAACTTAAAAAGTCTGGGACTTGGGAGAAGGAGTCAAATATCACCAGCAAAACCACATCATTTCTCCCAGGTGTTTTTTGACCAAAGCTTTTTTTTTTTTTTGCATGTCAGTGAAATGGACACTCTCAGTGGCTGTCCTCTGAGCTGGGTCCCTGGCCCGGGTGGCCACCCAGCCCGTCTGCATGAGCTCTCGCCTCAGAGTGTACTGCCCGCTGCAGGCCCTCCCTGCGAGACTTACGTGGCCGAGGCTCCGTCCCTTCCAAGGTGGGCGCCAGCAGGCTGCCACCTGCAAAGCATTTTCTTTGTTTGCTGTCATTCATCCTCCCCTGAGCATATTTTCCCATTGATTTTTATGGAGAGTGGAAGGGAGGGGGAGAGACAGAGAGAGGAACATGGACGTGAGAGAGACACATTGATTGGCTGCCTCCTGCACGCCCCTCACCAGGGCTGGGGATCCAGCCTGCAACCGAGGTCCATGCCCTTGACTGGATTTGAATCCAGGACCCTTCAATCTGTGGGCTGATGCTCTGCCACTGAGCCAGACCAGCTAGAGCCAAAAGCATTTTCAACTGCACAAAACCCCCGGAAACGAGGTGGCCCCGTCACTCTGGGGCCAGACCTCACTCCAAATTAATCACAAGGGCCAGGAGCCGCTCTTGGGACTCGGGATTACACGTCAGAGCCTCACGGTGGTGGGCGCGGGGCCGGGCGGCATGTGTCTGGCAGCCACAGGGCTGACTCCAGACTCGCCGGCTCTGGGAGCGGGAAGGTTGGATAAAAGGAAGAGGTGGATGCTAAAGAGCAGGAGCTACGTTTCCAGACCATGTCTCCACCCCATGGCGAACGGCCGGAAGCCCTGGTTCCAGCTGTGTGGACTCAGTGTCAGCGGGAAAGACACCGCTGTCCCTGCCAGCAGCCATCGGGAGGTGGCGGGCGGGAGGCCTGGCCTCAGCACGGAGCGGGCGGGCGGGCGGGCGGGCCCCCCAGACGCACACGCGAGAAGCTCTCGCCTGAACATTAAATCCAGTTTTTCCCGCCCGTGCTTGTTTGGCAACCCACCCCTGTGCGGGGAGGCTGAGGCGGGAGAGCGATAATTCTCCGGGCGCACCGGGCTTCAGTCACCAGACGGAGGAACGGAGGGGCCGCAGCCTCGGAGGACCAACCGCAGATGGATGGGTGCTCAGGAATGCGGTGCTGGAGCCGGGCAAGCCGGCCCTGATTTATGTCGGCTCGCAGATCCCCAGGCATTGAGCTCGGCACTCCTTAATCACAGCGTGATTGCGGGACTACCTTCGCTTGGGAGGTGGGGTAAGAGGGTCTGCCTAGTGGGCGGAGCTTTGATAACTTAGCTCAGCAATGATATATACACTAGAGGCCTGGTGAAAGGAGTTTGTGCATGAGGAGTCGCCTCAGCCCAGCCTGCACCCTCTCCGATCAGGGACCCATCGGGGGATGTCCAACTGCCGGTTTAGGCCCTCTCACGATCCCGGACCACTGGCTTGTAACTGCTCACCTGCCTGCCTACCTGATCACCCCTAACTGTCCTGGTTGCCCCATGCAGCCTGCTGTTCAATTGTTTGGTCATCCCTCACTAACCCCCCTGCCAGCCTGGTCACCCCATGCAGCCTGCTGGTTGTTACTGTTACTGTGATGGTGTCCCAGATAATTTGCATCTTTTTCTAGTATTAGTATAGATATTTGATTGATTTCAGAGAGATAGGAACATCAGTGATGAGAGGGAATCATTGACCGGCTGCCTCCTGCTTGCCCCACACTGGGGATCGAGTTCACAACCTGGGCCTGTGCCCTGATCGGGATCTGAACCATGACTTCCTGGTTCACAGGTTGACACTCAACCGCAAAGCCACACTGGTGGCTTCATTTCCTATCAGCCTGTGAAATTTCAAGTCTGGCTAAATTACTTTTCCTGTACCTCGCAAGTTTGAGGAGTGGGAAGTTCTTTTTAACCAGGTGCTTTGGAATTATATACACACAAAGTTAGTATATAGTTATCAGTTACCGTATATTTTTATTTGCCTCTACAAATGCTTGAAAACAATGCTATTGAAAGTGTTAATACTGAGGAATAAATATACTGGAAGATGTGTAAGATTTTTACATAAAAACATCCCAACATTCCCGAGAAAAATGGAAGAGACCTACATTAATGGAATGTTTACACATTCATTGATTGGAAGACTCAATATTTTTAAGATGGTTCAACACAATCTCTATAAAAATCTCAGCAGGCTTTTTTTTTTTTTTTTTAATTTTTACCCAAGCATATTTTCCCATTGATTTTCAGAGAGCGGAAGAGGGAGGAAAAGACAGAGGGAAATATTGATGTGCGAGAAACACATCGATGGGTTGTCCCCTGGGGCCCAGGCTGCAGAGGAGCCTGCAACCAAGGCGCATGCCTTTGACAGGAATCGAACCCAGGACCCTTCAGTCCACCGGATGATGCTCTACCCACTGAGCCAAACTGGGCAGGGTTCAGCAGGCTCTTTTTGACTAAATAAGATTCCAAAAGGATCTACAATATTCAAAATGATTTTGATAAAAAAAACAAATTACAAACTTGGGGCACTTACACCTGTGACTCCAAAATACAGTCTGAAACGACAGTAGTCAAGTCGGTAGGCTGTTGGCTTGAAGATCCGCATAGAAATCAACTGAATAAAATGGGTCCACAGACTGACATATGGTTAGCTGACTGGCTTTCCAAGGAGATGCCACAGTAATGAATGGAGAAAGAAAAGTGTTTTAACAGATCTCGCTAGAACTGAATATGCCCTGTGTATGCAGTGGAATAGGACACAGCAATAAAAAAGCACAAGCTATTGATGTGCTCAACAACACACTCTCCAACACAGGTCAAGCACAAAAGGCCAAACTCAAAATGCAGGTACTTCCTACACTTCGATGCCATTCACAGGGAAATCCACACCCTGGGAAAACCAAGGTATATATACACACCGGTGCATGCGTGAGGAGGAGGGCGAGAGGGGAGCCTGGCGGGGGAGAGTTCAGGGGGAATGTCTGACGCGATAAAAAAAAGTTCTCTGTCGCCGAAACCGGTATGGCTCAGTGGACAGAGCGTCAGCCTGCAGACTGAAAGGTCCCAGGTTCGATTCCGGTCAAGGGCATGTACCTTGGTTGCGGGCACATCCCCAGTAGGGAGTGTGCAAGAGGCAGCTGATTGATGATTCTCTCTCATCGATGTTTCTAACTCTCTATATCTCTCTCTTCCTCTCTGTAAAAAATCAATAAAATATATATATTTTTAAAAAAGTTATCTGTCTTCTTTGGAGGGGTGATTACCCAGGTTTCTACCATTCTCAAAGCTTGTTGAATCAAGTACTGATCTCTATCCATTTTATCTGTGTTAGTTATACCTGATCATCACTTTTGAAGTGAGAAATGAAAAATCAGTAGGGAGGAGGATTTAATTAGTGGACAGCCCTCACATCACACCTGTCCTGCCCTCTCCGCATGCTCCCAGAACACACGTCTTGTCACCGGTGGCTTATTTTGCATGACTTTGTTTTTTAATCCTCACTGGAGGAGTGAGGATATGCTTTCCATTTTTATTTTTATTTTTAAAATATATTTCTTTATTGATTTCAGACAGGAAGGAGAAGGAGAGAGAGAGAGAGAGAGAGAGAGAGAGAGAGAGAGAGAGAGAGAGAGAAACATCAATGATGAGAGAGAATTATTGATCGGCTGCCTCCTGCACGCCTCCTACTGGGGATCGAACCTGCAACCCAGGCATGTGCCCTTGGCCAGAATCGAACCTGGGACCCTTCAGTCCGAAGACTGACGCTCTATCCACTGTGCCAAAGCCAGCTAGGGCTATTTTTTCCATTTTGAGAGAGAGAGGAAGGGAGGGGGCAGGGAAAGAGGAGAGAGAGAGAGAGAGAGAGAGGGAGAGAGATTGGTTGCTTCCCACATGGGAGGTGGGTGATCAAAGGTACATGTGAAATATGTGCTCTTGACTGGGAATCGAACCCGAGACCCTGGCAGACAGTGTAATCACCGAACACCACTGGCCAGGCTGGTAGAGACAGTTTTAAGAAAAAGTCACATTTAGCAAGAAAAATCAAACTGGAAAACAGACATCCCATCTCTCCCTAAGAACATGGCTGGTGGAGCATGGCACCATGCTGTCTCACGGGATTCTGCAAACCGCGTTCTCTCAGAGCTGAAGTTTCCGCGTTTGCAAGTGAATCCAGATTCCCTGTCAGTTATGCCGTGTGTTTGCTGTCTCATTTGCCACCAGGCAATGCACAGGGGCCCCTCACCTCAGCCCTGGCTTCTCCGTGGGGGCTACCTACCAACTCACTGTCTCCGAGACTGCTGTCACCTGTGACCATCAGCCCAGGTCACTGGTCACCAGCTAAGCCGTCCCCCAGAGGCCAGCACTTCCTCCTGTGACGATGCACCCTCACAGCTGCCCTATGCCGTAGACCACCATTCTCCCCGTTTCACAGATGAGGAAACTGAGGCCCAAACAAGCTACATAACTTACAGCTACTAAGGGGCAGAGCTGGGGTCCGAATCCAGGTGACTTGTCCCCAGAATCCACGTGCTTAGCCACCGCCTGGGGCAGCCTGGCTGACGCTTCGGCCGAAGGGAGCACAGGAACGCAGCAGGCCGTGCCCCCTGTGGGTCTGCCCCCGGGGCCGGGCTGGGGCGGGGTCCTGCCCACAGGAAGCACAAACAGCCTGATGGGCACAGGTGGACGCCAGCACAGCTCCCTCACTGCCGGTGTGACACCATCGCAGCTGCGGTACCGTGCCTCTGGGGCGGTGTCTGTGCTCACGGACTCCCTGAGGAGGGGCGGCCGGCATCGGAGCGGAGAGAACACCCCGCCTTCCTGTGGGGCGAGCTCGGAGCCCCCGACTTCCCTTGTGGGGGGCCAGTGCCGCTCCTGCTGGCCTCTCGGTCCCCGCCCGGCCCAGAAACACGGGCACGGATCTCCCCCAAAGCCGGTGCACCCCAAACCCCGGCCCCACGGCCCTGCTCAGCGGTGAGGAGGCAAACAGACCACCCGGCACCGAAGGGGGGGCCAGGGGCCCGTGCACCCCAAACCCCGGCCCCACGGCCCTGCTCAGCGGTGAGGAGGCAAACAGACCACCCGGCACCGAAGGGGGGGCCAGGGCCCGGCTCCGCTGACCCCCCCGGAGTCCAGAACAGCCATCGTTCCGGCCCGGAGGGCAGAGGCCCCTGAGACGCAGTGGACTCACCGCCGGCCACACGGCCAGCTCCCAAGAAGACGCTTCCTACCCGCTCCTCCCTCTGCCTACCTGCCCGCCCTGCCCCCTGCCGCCCGGGCCCCACTGCCCGCCTCCTCTGCCCCCTGCCGCCCGGGCCCCACTGCCCGCCCTGCCCGCCCTGCCCCCTGCCGCCCACTGCCCGCCCTGCCCCCTGCTGCCCGGGCCCCACTGCCCGCCCTGCCCCCTGCTGCCCGCCCTGCCCCCTGCTGCCCAGGCCCCACTGCCCGCCTCCTCTGCCCCCTGCCGCCCGGGCCCCACTGCCCGCCCTGCCCGCCCTGCCCCCTGCCGCCCGGGCCCCACTGCCCGCCCTGCCCCCTGCCGCCCGGGCCCCACTGCCCGCCCTGCCCCCTGCCGCCCGGGCCCCACTGCCCGCCCTGCCCCCTGCTGCTCGGGCCCCACTGCCCGCCCTGCCCCCTGCCGCCCAGGCCCCACTGCCCGCCCTGCCCCCTGCCGCCCAGGCCCCACTGCCCGCCCTGCCCCCTGCCGCCCAGGCCCCACTGCCCGCCCTGCCCCCTGCTGCCCAGGCCCCACTGCCCGCCTCCTCTGCCCCCTGCTGCCCAGGCCCCACTGCCCGCCCTGCCCCCTGCCGCCCGGGCCCCACTGCCCGCCCTGCCCCCTGCCGCCCAGGCCCCACTGCCCGCCCTGCCCCCTGCTGCCCGCCCTGCCCCCTGCCGCCCTCACCACACACCTCCCGGGGCAGGGACCCCCTCCTCCGGGGCACCTGGGCTGCGAGGCCACTGACAGCCGTCAGGCCACTCACCGTGCTGGCGTGCCCGCGGCCGCTCCCCCGGGCTCCTGCTCATCGTCCTCAGCCCTCGCCGTGCCCGGTGCCCGGTGCCCGGTGCCCGGTCCCGGACGGGCCGCGCCCGCTCCGGCTGGTGTCGCCGGCCTCACCGCCGGTCGGACGCCCCTGGCCGCCGGGCGGGCCTCTCGGCTCCGGGCGGTGCCTGTCGGGCCTGCGGGCGCCCCGGCTGGTGGTGCCCGGCTTCAGCCGCCAGCGCTGCCTGTCGGGCGGCCATCCAGCCTGTCCGCTCCGAAACGGGGCCAGTGTCTCCGTGCCGCTCAGAGACTCACTTTCTCTGAACAAAAGGCCAATCGAGGGCTAAGACGGTTTCACTGCGTCTCTCCCGGCTCGAATGACCCGTTCTCTTAGGCCTCATTGTTGCCGGCCACCGCGGTGCCTCTGGGTGTCCGAATGCAGGTGAGCGCCCGGCCTGGGAGTGGCGCCGGGGGCGGGCGTGCCGGAGGGAGGGGGAGAGGCCGGGGGGCGGGGGGAGATGGACGGGAAACACTGCAGAGGGACCAGCACCAGCCAGAGCGAGGGGCGGGGCGGAGGAGGGCGGCCAGGGCCTCCTGAGCAGGAGACACACAGGTGGAAGAGAGATGAAGCCCTGACCGGTGTGGCCCAGTGGATAGAGCGTTGGCCTGCAGACTGAAGGGTTGCAGGTTCGATTCCGGTCAAGGGCATGTACCTTGGTTGTGGGCACATCCCAGTGGGGGGTGTGTGGGAGGCAGCTGATCGATGTTTCTCTCTTACAGATGTTTCTAGCTCTCTCTCTCTCTCTCTCTCTGTAAAAAGTCAATAAAATATATTTTAAAAAAGAAATAAAAACAGAGTAGTGAGATTATGTATTTAAGTGAATGAATGAATGAATGAATGTAGATGAAGGCCAGGGAAAGACACCAAAGCCGGTATGTAAAAGAGGAAACGGAAGGTTAGGGCTCACGCAGAAGAGGAAGGCGGAGGAAACTTATTTTCTCCAGGTGGTTTCTGCCCAGCAACTTCCGAGCGATCCCCCTGCCTCCTCCCAGGTGCCTCATCCAACCCCCAGAGGAGGCGGCCCTGGGGCCTGGGCAGAGGAGGGCAGGGGGGCCTGGGCGGAGGAGGGCAGGGGGGCCTGGGCAGAGGAGGTGGCAGTGGGGCTGGGCAGAGGAGGGCAGGGGGGCCTGGGCAGAGGAGGTGGCAGTGGGGCTGGGCAGAGGAGGGCAGGGGGGCCTGGGCAGAGGAGGCGGCAGGGGGGCCTGGGCAGAGGAGGTGGCAGTGGGGCTGGGCAGAGGAGGCGGCAGGGGGGCTGGGCAGAGGAGGCGGCAGTGGGGCCTGGGCAGAGGAGGGCAGTGGGGCTTGGGCAGTGGGGCCTGGGCAGAGGAGGCTGCAGTGGGGCTTGGGCAGTGGGGTCTGGGCAGAGGAGGCGGCAGGGGGGCCTGGGCAGAGGAGGTGGCAGTGGGGCCTGGGCAGAGGAGGGCAGGGGGGCCTGGGCAGAGGAGGCAGCAGTGGGGCCTGGGCAGAGGAGGCTGCAGTGGGGCTTGGGCAGTGGGGCTGGGCTGAGGAGGTGGCAGTGGGCCTGGGCAGAGGAGGCAGCAGTGGGGCCTGAGCAGAGGAGGTGGCAGTGGGGCTTGGGCAGTGGGGCCTGGGCAGTGGAGGCGGCAGTGGGGTCTGGGCAGAGGAGGCGGCAGTGGGGCCTGGGCAGAGGAGGGCAGTGGGCCTGGGCGGAGGAGGCGGCAGTGGGCCTGGGCGGAGGGAGACAGAAACATCGATGACGAGAGAGAGTCACCAATAGGCCGCCTCCTGCACGATGGGGGTGTGAGCCTGCAACACGGCCTGTGCCCTGACCGGAGTGGAATGTGACCTCCTGGTTCATAGGTCAACACTCACCACTGAGCCACACCGGCTGGGCAGCACCAACATTCATTAAGCCCTTAGCAGCAGGCGCTCTGCTGAGCACCCCAGCTCACCAGGCTTGGTCACGCTGGCACCCAAGACAGAGCCTGTGGGTGTGGGGGGAGGGGATTCCATTCTGCATCCATCACCTCAGCCATAGAGGAATTTATATTTATTTAATAAAGGAACTTATATTTATTTATTTCCCCTTGTTTTTTTAGCTTTTAATTTTTCTTTCTTTTTTAAAAAATATTTTCTTTATCGATTAAGGTATCACATATTTGTCCTCAATCCCCCATTCCAAGCCCCCTTTAATTTTTCTATTATAGTTGATGTTCAGTATTATTTTGTATTAGTTTCAGGTGCGCAGCAGAGCGGTCAGACAATTAGATAATTTACAGAGTGATCCCCTAATAATCGCAGTGCCCACCGGGCCCCATGCGCAGTCGTTACAATATTATTGACTCTGTTCCATTGAGGCTATTGCTGTGCTGTGCCTTACATTCCTGAGACTATCCTGTGACTGCCGGTCTGTCCTCCTCAGCCCCTTCCCTCTCCCCCCAGCCCCAGCCCCTCCGCTCGGGCCACCTCAGCTGTTCTCTGTGCCTACAGGTCTGTTTCCGTTGTGTTGGCTTCTTTTACTCTTTAGATCCCCCATGTAAGTGAAATCATATGGTGTTCTCCAAGGTAGAATCTTAAGCATCAGAGACGCCTAGTAAAGATCATTGAAAACTTTTTAAAGTTTGCTTTTACTGTGCCCGAATTCGGAGAACT
>NW_023425515.1:1789598-1814598 GCF_014108245.1 Pipistrellus kuhlii
TCTCTGTAAAAAAATCAATAAAATATATTGAAAAAAAAAAAAAAAAAAGGTGTATACGGCCAGGGAGTGACCAGGCATAACATTCCCCAAAGAATCCTTGGGAAATAGAATCATTTTTACTAGATGCGTCCTGAATGGCTTAGTCCTTGTCCTGAATCAGTTTCCTTTCTCTTTGCAATACGCCTGGATGGAGTCTGGACACTCGGGGGCTGCGAGGAACTGGATCAGAGATCGAACTGTCAGGTGAACTTCGCAAGCAAAAAGTCTGCCACGTGGTTTGCGCACGCAGGCCACTCTCCGTGTCTTCCTGGGCTAACGTGAGTGAGGCTGACCCGCTGGGCTGGGTCTTACCCCCTCGGCTTCACTCCGCCATGCGCCCCCCGTGGGCATGCCCTCGAGCAAAGGAGGAAGATGAATAAGAACTCAGACTCCACCAGCTGCCAGGACACTAAACGGAAGATGTCCCTCTGGCCAGGGCTGGGGAGCCCCTCAGCAGTGCAAGCGCGGAGCCCAGGTGCGGGCGGGCTGGGCTGACTGCCCCTGAGGTGCGAGGCCTCCATGCACCAGCCACGCCAACAAGCTCCGGGCAGGCAGCAAAGGGCTCCGGCACGGTTCCTCAGCTTCACTCTGCGGCCCTCCCCTCAGCTCTTTTCTGGCAGAGCAAAGGGGGCCGGTTGTCCTGGAGCCCTCCGACAGCGCGAGGGGAGCACTGCCAGCAAAGCACACATCCGGGTCCTGGACGGCCCGTGGTCGGAGTCCTGCACAGAAACAAAACAAACAACCAGGGAAGCCTCCAGAGGACTCCAGAGAAGCCCTCCTTGGCGAGGGCGGAGGGATGTCGGGCCACATCCCTGATGGGTGATAATGACACGTGCTGTGAAGAAAAGAGACAGAGTGATCTTTTAAAATATATTTTATTGGTTTTTTACAGAGAGGAAGGGAAAGAGATAGAGAGTCAGAAACGTTGATGAGAGAGAAACATCGACCAGCTGCCTCTTGTACACCCCCTACCGGGGATGTGCCCGCAACCAAGGTACATGCCCCTAACCGGAATCTAACCCGGGACCACCTTTCAGTCCACAGACCAACGCTCCACCACTGAGCCAAACCGGTTTCGGTCAGAGTGATCTTTTAAAATATATTTTATTGGTTTTTTACAGAGAGCTAGGGAGAGGGATAAAGAGTTAGAAACATAGATCAGCTACCCCCTGCACACCTCTTCCTGGGGATGTGCCGGCAACTAAGGTACATGCCCCTGGCCGGAATCGAACCTGGGACCCTTGAGTCCGCAGGCTGACACTCTATCCACTGAGTCAAACCGGTCAGGGCAGGACAGAGTGATTTTTGATGGGTAGTCAGAAGATAATGCTAAGCTAAGAACCCAATGATGAAAAGGAGCCAGGAAACCAAAAACACAAGAGGAAAGCTCTGTATATGGGTGACAGGTCAAGCGCAAAGATCCTGAGGCAGGTGTCTGTGCATGTATGTGTGCGTGCGTGTATGCGTGTGCATGTGGTAAGAGTGGAGGAAGTGTGTACGCGCAGGCGGCTGAGCTACAGACATGGTCAGCTCCCCTACAAGGAGCATCAGGGGAGGCATGAAGAAAGCCTCTCTTCTCACCAGGAAGCCAGTGCAGGGACCGTCCACTCAGCAGCCAGTGGGTAGGGCGCCTGTCCCCCTTGCACACAGCTGGCAAAGGTGTGTTCCTTCCCGGCACCTGCTCCACCCACCTTCACCCACCTTCACCCACCTTCACCTACCTTCACCGCTGTCAGACATCACCCAGCACCACCAGCAGCGCCCTGGGCCCTCAGCAAAGGGGGCAGAGCAGGCCCGGGCCGCCCTCCCCACCCGCTCCATTGTCCTCTGCGTTTTCCATGGGGGTCCTTCTCCCCCGGGGCGATTCTACCCCCAGGGGCGTTGCTGTGTGGCTGGCTTTCTGGTGGAGCCCTGATGCATCGTGGACGGCGAAGCCGTCCCTTCCTCCAGGTGTAAGGTGACCAGACGTCCCGCTTTTGGCGGGACAGTCCCGATTGTTAACAATTTGTTCCGCGTCCCGTGGCATTTTAAAAAAGTCCCGATTTTTTTAAAAAATTGAGACTTTTTTAAAATGCCTCGGGACGAATCTTTCCAAAAATCGGGACTGTTTTAAAACGCCTCGGGATGCGAGACAAATTGTTAAAAATCGGGTCTGTCCCGCCAGAAGCGGGACGTCTGGTCACCTTACCTATCCGGGAAGCCAGCAGGGTAGCATCCTGTTTCCATCAGCGCATCGCTGCCTTCCCTCTGCATCAGCCCGCCCTCTTTCCATGGTTGGTCACACTGGCGAAGGCCTCTGGGGCCCACCGGCATGCTCCAGGACCACATCCCCCTCTAGATCCTTCCTCACAGTCACACAGTCCCTTTTGTCAGGGAAGGCAAAGTGTGCGCAGACCCAGGGGCTGGGGCATCCTTGGGAGAGGAGCCTTCTTCAGCCTCCCCCTCACCTCAGGCCCGGCCACTCGATTGGCCGGCAGCCAGCGGGGGGGGGGGGGGGGGGGGTCAGGCCCCAGCAGTGGCGGACCCATGGCGAAATCATGGGACACAACCTTGGCCGTGTGGCCTGAGGAGGAGCTCCCAGGGAAGCCGGCGTGTGGCAGATGTGGGGCCGTGCTCACAAGGCCCGCCCAGAAGACGTCCCAGAGCTGTCTGTATGTTGGAAGATGGCTTTGGAGGAAGGGATGAGGGACAATTGACAAGAGCAGGATTCGTGATGAGCCCCTTAGCTTGGCCCAGCAGTAACCCCTCCATTGGCGGAAACAAACAAACAAACAAACAAACAAGCAAGCAAGCAGTGTCCAGGCCAACAGAGACTGGAAACCTTCTGGAAGGGGCCTCAAGGCCCAACACCCGAGGCCAGCTCCCATCCTCCCCCGCGAGGCTGTGCAATGACGCACACACACACACACACACACACACACACACACACACACTGACGGGAAGTGAGGTCACCGCTCCGTCACCTCCGCCAAAGCACAGCAGGGTGCGATTTACAGAGTGTGAGTGGCAGTTGACTTTGCTCATTTTCTCCCCCCGAGCCCATGGGGTCCCCCCCTGAAAAGCATGCTTTTGAAGAACTGGACCCCGAACAGCCACAGCGAGCTCGAATGCTAACAAACACATCATTAAGCCTCTACGACTTCCTCCCGGCACTCTGTCCAGATGCATAGGACGGGAAGGCTTTGTTCCCAGACCACCCCATCAGGGCTGCCCCCACCCCCCGCTTTATGAAGCTGCCTTCAGGCAAATAATAAAAAAAGCCATAAAGATCTAAATTGCTGCTCCCCCCTCCCCCCCCCCCTTTTTTTTTCAATTAAATGACTCTAAGTGGGCAATCGCTGATTCCAGAAAAACAACCCAAGACGTTTCCCTTCCTCTCTCTTTTCCAAGTCTGAGGGCTCTGCTCGGAGCCCCCTCCCTCGGAGGAACAAGAGCCTTCTGGGAAAGCGCCCGGCCGCCACCCCTGCCTGCAGGGACAGCCAGCGGCCCAGAGACCTGCTGTGTCACATGCTGAGTGTGGGGGCGGAATCCTGTCCCCCGGGGCCACACGCTGAGCCCTCCCACAGCGCCTGGGAAGTAAGTGTGACCTTATTTGGAAGGAGGGCCTCTGGCGGCCATCACGATGAGATCAGACTGTCCGGCGGCGTGGCTCCGGGGCTGAGCGTTGACCTGTGAACCAGGAGGTCACGGTTCGATTCCAAGTCAGGGCACACGCCCTGGTTTCGTGAGGCATGCGGGAGGCAGCCGATGCATGATTCTCTCTCATCATGTCATGGATGGTTCTGTCTCTCTGAAATCAATAAAAATATAAATAAATAAAAGAGGAAATCAGAGGAAGTGTGGACACCGACAGGCGGAGGGAGGCCTGGGGCGGGGGCAGGAGTGGTGCCCCCGGTGGCAGTGACCAAGCACCAGGGACTGTGTCATCACCCAGAAACGGCAAAGGCAAGGAAGGGGCTTCCCCTGAGCCCCGAAAGCAGCCTCCCTGGGCCGCCCCGGCCTCAGACCCGGCCTCCAGGCGTCAGGCAGCGTCTGCTTTGAGCCTCTCGGGCTGGCTGCTCTGTGCACAGCCTCAGCCACAGACACGCGAGGCGGCCCTTTGGTCAGAGGGACACCAAGGCTGCTGTCGCCTTGTTCCTAATGCCTCTCACGTTGCCGAAGCCCGCTTCGCTGCCGATCTGAGGAAGAGCCGCCGGTGCCCTGGCGGGGGTGGGACAGGGTGGGGGACATGCCTCCTTCCCAGCACTCCTTCCCGGCATGCCTCCTTCCCATGCCTCCTTCCCGGCTCTCTCGAAGCGGCTGGAGCGAAGCGCAGTCACAGTGATACCACCCAGGTGGTCTCGAGGGGCGGGAGCACAGAAGATGGGCATCTAGTGAGTACCTCCTGCCCGCCTCACCCCAGCCGGGAGCGGGCCAGCCCACCTGGTCCGCGCCCCGTGCTGTGAGGCCCACGCCTCCCGCTCTGCAGGTGCGTTGCCTGTGGGCGGGATCCAGGTCTCCTGGCTCCAAAGACCCCAAGAGGATTCAGCCACAGCCTGTGTCACCGCGGCCCTGCCCTGCGTCCAAGCTCCGTGCGGGGTCACTGAGCTAACACTCAGCTCTGCGACGTTAGAGCCGCGTTCTCAAACTCCCTGCCAGCATCCGCCTTGATCGGAGGGCCGGTTATAACACCCATTGCTCCCCATCCCCACCTCACCCCCAGAGTTTCTGACTTGGTGGACCGGGGTGGGCCCCAGATTCTGCATTGCTGATGCGTCTCCAGGCTCCGGGAGTTGAGGGTCACGGGTCTGTGTGAACCTGGGTGGCATCAGGTGTGGCCAAGTCCTGGTGCCCACGCCCTCCGGTGATGGGAGAGCAGGCCTTCTTCTCCTTTTCACTGCCCCCCCTTTTCCTTCCCAGATCCCCCTGGCCCCAGACAGTGACCTGCGTGCTCCATCCTCAGTGCTCAGCTGGCCGGTTGGTCTGCCATTTGTCCCCCGTCAGCGGACTGTGCCTGTGGGGAGGGGTCTCGGTACTGTCCCGCAGAGCAGACGGAGCACAAGGAGCCGCCACTCCGTCTGCGTTCTTCCCGGCCCGGAGCCGGCCATCTGGGACAATTCACTGCACACGGGGAGGGCCACGGATCCACGAGCCAGCTCCTCCCGGCTCAGCAGCAGATCTGTCCAGAGAACACTGTGCTCCCTCCCGCCCCCCGGAAGCACCGGGTGCTCCCCCAGGCTGTCTGCAAGCGCCCTTCCTGCGCCCCCAACCCTCTCCCGCCCGTTCCATTCCGTCTGCTGCAGCAGGTGGGCGCTTCGCTCCTGTGGCTGCGGTTCCAAACGGGGGGGGGGGGGGGGGCTTGGGAGGAAGCGCTCCGTTCAGACCGCAGGCCGGACCGGTTCCTGGGATTGGCCGGGGGCTCCGTTGCCGTGGCAACCCCGCTGGCTGCTTCCTGCCTGACCCCCTGCACCTCCATCATGACCCTCAGCGACACCTCGGATTGTTAACGCTCTTTGATTAGCTCTGCTCTGGGGCAGGGGCCTTAGTCACCGCCCGCCAGCCTCTCGGCAGCCACCTGTGCCTGGCACCTCTCGGAGGGCAGCCCTGAATCAGTCCTGGCCTCCGCACATGGGGGGAGAGGGGGAGGGAGAAACTTATATCCACAGGGCACAGCTGTGGCCGCCTCCTCCGCCTTCATGGCACGAGTTCCCTCCGTCCTTCCTGGCACAGGCATTGGGTAAATGCTGGGCCGTGGAGATCGGCACGTTGTGAGCCGTGTGCAGGGAGAACAGTCTGCAGGCCTGTGACACCCAGGGCCAGTGGGGCCAGGCAGGGGGCAGCCCCCTTTCCAGGGCCAGGAGGGAGGGAGGGACGAGGACCCCAGTTCAAGCAGGCAGACTCCTCACCTGGGCCCACACCTACGTGTTCACTGCACTGGCCTCTACTGAGACCCGGTGCTCCTTTCCGATAGCGCGGGCAGCAGCCTCCTGTGACTTTGGGGACAATGAACGTGTACCTCCCGCCCCTCCATCAATGGAAGCACACGAACCCCGGCATCTAGGAGAGCACTCACAGCTCCCGGGCGTTGCTTGCTTGTGTTTCGTCCTTCGAAGGACAGCAGCTGTGCGGATCCCGCGCTGCATCAGATGGATGCCTGGGCGCTGCATCTACTCCGTCCTCTCCACCCGGGAGCTGCTCACAGCCGCCTCCCGGCACGTCCGGCACTGCGAGCAGGACTGCCCCTCGGCGCCGCCCGCCCCGGGCACGCCTTGGGCACGCCTCTGGGCGCTGGTCTGGGTGCAGCTTCCCCTGAGGATGCCTTCAGTCCCGAGTGGCTCTCATCGCCGTTGCTTTATTGCCGCCTTCTCAGCTCAGACCCTCTGGGGACTGTTCAGCTTCCCTGCCCGCCTCACCCCGGTGCCTGACTCCGGGCTTCCCCCCTGGGGTTCGGTCACTTCCATCACCGGCTCCCCCGTGGGCCCTGGAACGTGGCTTACTGTTTGCATTCTTTGCGTCCCCTTTGGTCACCGGCGGATCTCACCTCAGGACTGGTGAGACCGTGACACTGGACTTCACAGCGCATCCGAGGTCTTCTCTTCCCTGGCTCGGGGCTCCCCCTGAGGCCCAGGCTCATCGGAGAGGCACAAGCCGGTGCCTCCTCTTGCTTCCCTTTCGGCGACACGAAGGGAAATCGAAGGGTGGTGGGGGCTGCTCCGGGAGAGAAGGCTGTAACACAAGAACCCTGGATTTGGGGGAGGGGCAGACACGAGGGGCTCCTCTCTCTGAGCCTCAGTGTCCCCGTTAGACACCTGGACTGAGTGTTGTGGGCGGGGAGGGCCTCATCACCTGGCCTTGTGTGAAACCCGAGTGCCCAACAGTTGTGCACAGCTGCTCACACGCACCTGGCCTGGCCCCAGGGCACAGTGACAGGCGGCGTGGGAAACTGGTAGAGAGCCGGGCCCTAGCCACGCCCACCTTGGGCCCACTTTATATAAGCCTCATGCTCCGATAAATTAACACCGGGATCTCTGCCTCGGGGTGATGCATGGCAGAATGACCCCCAGAGGTGTCCCTGCCCTCATCCCTGGGACCTGAAATTACGGCAGGAGAGAACTGTAATGTAATTAAGGTTATAGATTTTAAGAGAGAAAAATGACTCTGAGTTGTCAGGGGCGACGGGGGCTGTATCTTGTGACTTTCTCGCTGGGCTCAGAGGAGAGATGCAGAAGAGGGGGAGTCAGGAGACTAACGGGATAAGGACCCTGGGCCCTTCCTGTCTCTGAGATGCAGAGACGGAGAGAAGGACCAGAGAGAGCCCCTAGGAGCTCAGGGTGTCCTCAGGGTGACAGCCTGGGCTCCTAGGGGCTCTGGACCTGAGCCCCACAACCACAGGAAACCAGGTTCTGAATGAACTTGGGACCAGATCTCTCGCAAGCTTCCCGATGAGCACCAGCCCCCAGCCCCCACCCCTGGTGGACACCTTGACTCAGCTCATGAACCCAACACAGGGAAACCAGCTGAGCCGACTCAGACGTCTGACCCGCAGACGGTGAGGTGACCACGGTGGTCGGCCCCATCTCTCCTGAGCTGATCTACTCCGAGGCCCCTGCCCATCAAGGTCAAGTCCAGCCTCTACAAGGCCCCATCGCCTCTGTCTCTCTCCCAGCTGTGCCCTGCCGGCCTGTCCTCCAGCCAAGCAGCCTCCTCTGCAGCTGGCCCTCCCCAGGTCCCCCCTCCCAGGGCCCTTCCCCGGGAAGGCGCCTGCCCACAGGGGCTTCTCCCCTCACCTCCTCAGGGTCTCTGTCCAAATGCCCTTCCCCCAACAACCTCTGCTTTCTCTCTCTCTATAATTGAGCACATGTATGTTTTTTAAAATATATTTTTACTGATTTCAGAGAGAAAGGGAGAGGGAGAGAGGGAGACATAAAAAACATCCATGATGAGAGAGAATCACGGACCGGCTGCCTCCTGCATGCCCTCCACTGGGGATGGAGCCCGCAAACCAGGCCTGTGCCCTGACCGGGAATGGAACCCGTAACCTCCTGGTTCATAGGTCGATGTTCAACCACTGGGCCAGGCCGGCCAGGCAAGCTCTGTCTTTGTTTTGAACACGCCAGCACCGCCTCAGAGACACGCCCTGGGGGCGTAGCTTTTCTGTTTGCATTAAGGATGTTTTGTCCCGACACAACTATCATTTCTGTTCCAGGAAACCACCGGGATGGAGCCACCCACATAAAAGCCTTGATGAATGAAATATTTCATCAGAAGGGGGGAAATCTTCTAAGCAACTTTCATATGTTTACCGTAAAAATAAGCTAACTCCACCTCGGGGCCCGTCGCGTACAGACTGCTCGCTGCCTCCATGGGCATTGGCTTCTGAAGACAGCTTTTGTAAACACGCCCTCTTAGCACAGAGTGCCACTTCCGTCATTTACTCCGAGGCCGTCTGAGAGGACCGCGGGGACACTGTCATCCCAGGAGGTCACTCTGCTACGGCCCCGGGGTGGGCGACGATTGTGCAAGTGCTACCCGCGCCAGCCATAAGGTCCTTTCAGGGCAACCCAGCAGCCGCCGCTCCGGAGCACACATCTCTCAGTGTCCTGGGGCGCACTGGCTCAGGAAAACCCCAGCTGAGCTGTAGAGGGCCGCCTGAGAAGGCACATGGACATCCTTTACATCATCAGCTGAGCCCGAGGCATGGGACACCAGCCCGTGTCCCAGTTACACCCCCCAAGAGGTCTGGGGGTGTATTCAATTTCTGACTTACCTCTGTCCAGGGGCGGGTCTAGATATGTAAATCCAGGGATGCTAGGGCCTAGTTAAGAATGCAAATAAGCTCCTTTGACCTATAAATAAGCCTGCTGCGTGGCTTGGGGGCTCGCTGCCTCTCCATCAGAGAGAATGGCGCCCACCTAGCGCCCAGCTGGATGAATCTATTTCTGCCTCTTGGTCTCTTTCTTCCTTTAATTTCTTAATCCCCAGCTCCTCCACTCAGCACCCTGACTGTTTCCTTTTCCATGATGGAGATGGACGCGGAAAAGAGAGCAACAGCTCCTGCACTGAGCGTCTTGAGGTCCCAGAGTTGAGGTTCCATTCTGAATACGCGGTGAAATGGGGAAGTCACGTCGGAATTGAGGCCTCGACCCGGCAACGACCCCCGGGACCCTCGGCTGTGAGACCCAGTGAAGCCGAGGCCCTCGGAGAGATACCTGTGCGAGTGGGGCCTGCGGGCTCGGGGTCTCTCGCTAAATTCAGCGCAGCTGCCACAAGGTGGCTTGCTTGTGCTTCCTTCTCTGCCATGAGTGAGGACAAACCTGGGGTTCAGAGCCACCAGGGGATGGGCCAGGCCGCTGACCTGCAGGCCCTTAAACTGTCCGCTCTCGCGGCTCGACAGTCACCTGGGGGTCCTGTGACTCTGCAGGTCCTGGTTCAGTTTGGGGGGAGCGGGGAGAGGACATGACACCCTGCGTTTCCAGCAAGCCCACGGGCGCTGACCCCATGCTGAGGAACGAAACCCACGTCTGTCCAGCTAGTAGAGGCCGTCCCAGCGACCCCACCTTCAGACTTCCCGGCGAAGGTCAGCTCCGAGACACCCGACACTCCTGCGGCCCGAATCCCACTGCAGACGCAGAGCGGGGACAGAGCGTGTGCACAGAGCGTGCGGTTCTAGAAAGTCCGTGGGCTCGGCGCTCTCATCCCCGCCCGGAGGAATCCAGATGACAGCGCAACAGGACACGTGCCTTCCCACAGGAATCTGGGCTTTTCGGTCCGGGGAAGACACCAGAGAGACGAGCTCACCTCTCATCGCTTCAGAACATTAGATATCGACATCACCATTGGGCTTTCCTTCCCGAGAAACTCCTGTGGACTCCCGGGGCAGGAGACACTCCCAGCAGAGCTGTGATCACGGACGGGGGCGGGGCCGGGGGGGAACACCCTCTCCCCGCCGTGAGGGCTGAGTCCTGAGCTCCGGGAAGAGAGGACATGCTCAGATAGCAGGCAACGCACCCTTTTATTAAAGTCACTGGGTGAGGGTCACTTAACATAAAATTAACCTTTTATTTTTTTTAATTTCTTTATTGATTAGGGTATCACATATTTGTCCTCAACCCCCCATTCCAATCCCCCACCCCACCCCCCTTCCTCATGCCCCCCACCCCACCCCCATTGTTCTTGACCACTGGCTAGGCTCCTATGTGTCCACATAAGTCCTTTGGTGGATCTCTCCCTTTATCCCCACCCTCCCTGTGATGTCCACCAGTCTGACCCATGGCTCCTTATCTCTGGGTCTGTTTTTGTTCGTCAGTCTATGGTGTTCACCATTTCCCCCAGATGAGTGAGATCATGTCCTACTGGAAATATACTTATAAGAATCGAAAATGAGACAAGCAATAATCGTTATGCTGAAAGGCATACGCATCGGTCTGTAGTGAGCTTCTTTCTGGGCCACCAGTAAAATTAACCTTTTAAAGTGGGCAATTCAGTGGCATTCGGCAGATCCACGTGGTGGGTAACGGGACCTCTATCTAGTTCCAAACGCTTCCACACCACCCCTTCCCCGGAAGAATGGCCCACACCACCGAGCAGCCCCCATCCCATCATGCTTTGGTGGCTCCCCACGATGTAGCCTGTATCAGACTTGGTTTTGTTTCCTAGCCAACGTCTGCCAGTGTGTGGAGCGCCACGGCTGGTCCATTCACCTGCCATGGACGGCCATGGGGCTGTCTCGCCCTTGGCTGCTGTGAGTCATCACTGCGTGTAATTGTCTGAGCCCTGCGCTCAGTGCCGTGGCGTGTCTGCTCCATGCTCGGCGGTGCAGACGGAGAAGCAGGCCACGGGAGGCGGGGGGACGCTCTCAGCTCGCTCAGGGCCGAGCTGGACCTAGACCCCAGGTCCCTGAGCACCTGGTCCGGCTCCCAGAGCCACACCAGCCCCCTCAGTAGTTCTCCCCACGCGGGTTCCTCCCTCTTTCCGCTCCTTTCCAAACCTTTCCACCTCCAGAGCTCAGCTCTCCCCCTGCCTCACCGGCCTTCCCCGGCCCAGCAGTCCCTCCTGTGCTCCCTCTCCTTCCCAGTGTTATGTCCACTCTCGTCCCACACGGCACCCAATGGAGGCCTCCATGGCATCTTGCTGACCAGGTCAACTGTGAGGCCCTGGAGCTTCACAGACCCTATGACAGATGAAGCCTGTGGAGCGGCTGGGTGACGCCGGGCCTGTGGGTGTCCACGCGGGGCTGTGACGGGCGCCGTCACGGGTGCCGCAAGAGGACAGGATGACCGTGCGCCTAGTCACCCAACCACAGGGCGGGGCAGCGCTCTGCTTTCCAGCATTCTCTGAAGAGCGTGTTGCGTCACCTGCTGGGGATGCCCGGCGGTGAGGTCACCGTGAGTATGGAGACATACAAGTCTTGTCACCCTGCTCTTGCCCACTCAGTCACTAGCTGCGGGGCTGGAGTCCTGGCTGGAGCGTGGCCAGGAGGGCCACGGCGTCCCTCCTCTCACCTGTGATGAGAGAAGAACCAGGGGAGGGCCGTTCACAGATCGATGACCTTGAACCCAGAGGACCTGGATGGCCGTTCCCCGCTTGACCCTTTATAGACATTGTCACTAAGGCAGTGCTTTGGGGTCTTTGGGGAAGTGCCAATAAAAGCACAGTTTTAAAAAATCCATTGCTGCCTGCCCGGCATGGCTCGGGTAACCATCGTTCTATGACCTGGAGGTCACAGTTCGACTTCCCCTATGGGGTGGGCCAGAGTGGCCGGTCAATGATTCTTTCTCATCATTGGTGTTTCTATCTTTCTCTCCCCTCCTCTCTGAAACCAATAAAAATGCATTTATGTAAAAATCCATCCGGGAGGTTTTTATTCCCCATCTAGTTCCTTCTTAGAGCCATCGAATGGGCAGCCAACCCAAGAAAGGTCAAGAGAGTCTGATTTTTTTTAAAAATTGTAACGTTAGAAAACCTAAACCCTCCTCTTTATAAAAAAGGGTCCTCACATTTATAGATTTAGAAAAAGCACTGTATTTCAGTTTTAAATCTTCTGGAAAAAATAACATTCCACTGTCTTTGATGTTAACTAAAGGAGACAAATATATCTTCCCATGAAGCCAGTCTTGTCCTCACTGATGTGACTAAAGAGAGGGTTGCATTCTTCTGGCCACTAAATCATACAAGTTCTCAAAAGCACACACTCCATCCCTGGCCGGGTGGCTCAGTTGGTTGGAGCATAGTCCCGTACACCAAAAGGTTGGGGGTTCGATTCCAGGTCAAGGGGAGTATGAGAAGTAACCAATTGATGTTTCTCTCTCACACTGTTTCTCTCCCCCGCCCCTCTCTATGGCTCTCCTTTCCTCTCTCTAAAAATCAGTAAGCATATCTTTGGCTGAGGATTTTAAAAAATACATACCAAAACATTAATAAATTAAAAAACATATGTTCCCAGGGGCATGTGGAAGGGCAGGGAGCAGGAGGCCTACTGATGGGTGGGTTCCCGTCTCATCCGGGGCGCTTACCCTTTGTTGTCGATTTAGCAATCCCAGGAGCCCTGCGAGGAGCTCCTAATGCCTGTGTTTGGAAGCCAGGCTGGGGAGACTGTGTCACCATGTCAGCCTCACACATCCGTGAGCCTGGAGCCAGGCCAGAGCCCCAAAGGCCCGCTTTGCCTGCTACACTTGAAAGGAATTCACAAAACTCTGACTGGTGTGGCTCAGTGGATAGAGCTTCGGCCTGTGGACTCAAGGGTTCCGGGTTTGGTTCCGGTCAAGGGCATGTGCCTTGGTTGCGGGCACATCCCCAGTGGGGGGTGTGCAGGAGGCAGCTGATCGATGTTTCTCTCTCATCCATGCTTCTGACTCTCTATCCCTCTCCCTTCCTCTCAGTAAAAAAATCAATAAAATATCAGTAAATATTTAATATTTAAAAAGAAAGGCATTCATAGACGTGGATGAGTCTGCACAGCAGCCACCAGTTCTGCCCGCCCCCAGCCACGTGTCTGCCACGCCCATGCCTCACTGCAGAGGCCCCTCGGCCTCCTCACCTGAGAGCAAGCCCAGCCAGGGACACTCGGGCGGCCGCCCACAGGCGTGTGGACACAGAACTCCAATCAGACTCCTGTGCGTGTCCAATTTCCTCCCAGCCCTGCTCACCCGCCGGGTATGACGGGAGGAAAAGTACTGAGCAGTCATTGTTTATCCTCAGGCTAACACACATCCCTCTGCAAGAACAAAAGGAAGTATGCAGAGGTGGCGAGAGCGAGGCGTGGGAAGCAGACAGTCCCGGGCGTGGACATGTTATTCCCCGTAGCCTCAGTATTTTTCTCTGAGAATGGGGGCAAAAATAAAGCCACATTATTATAAAAACAACCTGTTTGTTCATAGTAGCCAAAAGGTGGAAGCAGCCCAGTGCCCATGGATGGATGGATGGATGGATGGATGGACGGATGGATGGAAAGATAACACATGGTCCATCCCCACAGCAAACTATGTCTCAGCCTTAAAAAGGAAGGACAGCCAAAACCGGTTTGGCTCAGTGGATAGACCTGCGGACTGAAAGGTCCCAAGTTCGATTCCGGTCAAGGGCATGTACCTTGGTTGCGGGCACATCCCCAGTAGGGGTTGTGCAAGAGGCAGCTGGTTGATGATAACTCTCTATCCCTCTCTCTTCCTCTCTGTAAAAAATCAATAAAATATATTAAAAAAAAAGGGGGGGGGGGAAGGACACCCCGACACCTGCTTCAGCATGGAGGAGCCTTGAGGACATGATGCTGAGTGAGATAACGAGGCACCCAGAGGAGTCAGACTCGTAGAGGCAGAGAGCAAAATGGGTGCGGGGCTGGGAGAAGGAAGTGAGGAGCTGGTGTTTACTAAGGAGATGGAACATTCTGGAAATGGATGACGGTGTTAGTTGCACAGAATGCGAACGTGCTTAATACTACCGACATGGACTCTAGAAAATGGTTAAGATGGTAAGTTGTATGCTGTGTGCGTCATACCATAAATTTTTAAAGGATAATAAAGGGTAAAGTGTTCACCCTAATTCTATCGTGGTTGTTCAGGAGAGTGGAGAGCCAGCCTGCAGCACAGACCCCAGTTCACTCAGTCTGTCCTTCTCAGCCTTCGCTGCAGCTGGCGGGAGGGAGGAGGCCAGATTCAAGCTGCCACTGAGCCGCCCCCACCACACATTCCGTGAGAACCTCTCGGGAGGGGGTCTCAGAGTCTCCTGGAAATTCTGTCATGGGAGAAGGCAGGCATCACCAAGCAGATGACAGCTCAGCTCAGACCAGCGCCTCTAGACCCTTCGCTTGCTCATCATCAGCCGCCAAGAGAGCAAGACACACCAGGAGTCAATGCCCTATGTAACTCAACTCAGGAAATGAGCATTGCCTAACGCCAGGCTGGCATCATAGGCAAGTGTATTCTGGGCAGGGGCGCCAGACCCTCCCTCCAGAAGGCCCTCCCCCCAGAAGGGCCAACTCTTGGTGTAAAGCTCTGTGGTTGCCATCTTGAAGCTTTCAATAAGGTCGGAACATGGAGTCCCCGTTTTCCTTTTGTTGTGGGTCCTGCAATTGCATTTCCAGTTTTGCCAAGACCTGTCCTAAGCTCAGAGAAGACAGGGCCAGGAGGCGGGACTTCCACCCTTGGGGAGGCCACAGTGCACAGACTGCGAAGGACAGGTGAAGGGATGCCCTGGTCCACCACCGCCGCCTGACCGCCCAGGCCAGGAAGCTTAGCACGGAGCTGCCTGCTGAGGAGGGGAGAGAGGCAGCTGGGCTGCAGGATCACCCGACTAATAATAAACAACAAACACAAGGAACAGCGCCAGGGAACACGGTGTGCACTGGGCGGGAGTAGAGGCTGCCACAATGTCAAGGCAGAACTGCAGCCAACAGGCATCTGTGCAGCTGAGGACCCGGGTCTGAGCCTGCTAACTCTACCGACCAGCATTGACACCCCTGCCTCCCATTCTGCAGCTCCCAGGCTACATAAGCCCTGATGGGAACGGACAGCCAGCCGCAGCTGCTGAGGCTGCCTTTGTGCCGGCCCTGCTGAGTGTGCACAGAGTCTGAGTTCCCACCAGGGCTTTGTGAGGCGGCTGGTAATGGCCCCATTTCACAGATGAGGAAACGAGTGTCAGAGAAGCCAAAGAACTTTCCCACGATCGATTAGCCAGTCAGCGGTTAATTGAATGGGAACTTGGGTTTGGGGCTTTGACACCTGTACTGTGGTCATCTAGACTAGTACAAAAGTAAGATGAAAATTGACCATATCTTCGTGACACCCACCAGCCAATCAGGTGTGTGTATGCAAATTAACCCACAATGATAGTGGGTTAATTTGCATTTGCAGGCGCTGAGGGGCCGGGGCGTTCCCCAGCTGCTCTGGACCTTGGGGCAGCGTGGGAAGGCGGAAAGGCGGCTCTGGACCAGAGTGAAAAGGCAGCTCTGGCCGGAGCGAAGGTGGTGCCAGCAGCCAGGGTGAGGAAGACCCATTCTTGGACGAATCTTTGTGCATCGGGCCTCTAGCTCACTATAACATACTCATTGGATCACCTGCATCTGCCATTGGCCGATACTGTGGATTTCATAAAGAAGCCTGTGATCGAGACAAAGGAGGCCAGTCCGTACCCACTGCAGGAGGTCAGGGAGCGAGAGAGAGATCCAGACCGCCCCCCATCCTGTAAGTCCCCTCAGCTCTCCACCGAGACGAGAGGAGGAACCGGAAGAGCTGCCAGGAGACTGTGCCACAGCAGGCCACGGGCATGTTGGACAAAGGCCTGCCTCTCCCCTCGGCCACACCGGCTGCTGGTCGAGTCCGATGGCCGGTTCCCTCAAAGCGCCTTCCTATGCTGAGTGGACGGCGGCACTCCGGGTTGTGAAACCGAGCCGGGCTGTGGTGACATGGAGATACAGCTGCCTGCCTCGGGAGCACATGGGGGGCAGGTACAAGGAGAACGTGCAGCCCAGGTAATGGGCGATAACCGTTCTGCTCTGCGCCCGGTGCCGGATGGCTGTGGTGCCGGCGGGAAGCTGCGGGGGCCTCTGTGCACAGCCACCCTCCATTTCCCCCGATAAAGCACCGCGCTCGACTGTGCCACCAGCTTCTTCCTCTTTTCTTGGTGGAAATCTACTGCCTCTTGAAAGCAGCGCATGGAAAATTACAAGGTCAGTGCCATGCTCGGGGCTAGAAAAGTACATACCCCGCAGTGATTTCCAGTGATCCAGCCTTTCATCATCGAAAAGGGTCCGTGGGCGAGGCGGCAGGAAGAAGCATGAGGCCCTGAAGCAGGTGACTCATTGCAGAGGGAAATGGCAGGGCCGTGGCTGAACAGATGGGTTGACAGGGCCCTGAGCGAGGGCTGCTTTCCATTCATCCATTCGGATGCACTTCCATTCATTCAGCAGAGGGGACTGAGCACGCTGAGCCAGGCCCGCTGCGGCTGCAGAAGCAGCAGCCCCAGAGCAGCACCAAAGAGCCCTCTTCCCTGGGAGCACCCGCTGGCAGGGGCAGGGAGGAAGGGGAGGAAGCCTTAGCACGTGGGAATGAGTGCGGGGGAGTGGAGAGCCGGGGAGGGGTGGGAATAGAGGCAGCCACCTCGGGGACAGGTGGCAGGAGAGCAGAGAGCTGAAGAAGGTGTGGGGGAGCCATGAGGTTTTCTGGGGGGGGTTGGGGAGGGAAGTGGTCCCTCCAGGCAGAGGGAGTGTGGCTGAGCTGAGTGCAGGGGCCAGCAGGGTGGGCCGTGGCATGAGAGCCACTGCTTTGTGCAAAGGAAACAATCAGTGGGACTTGCTTTCCACCAGGCTCCCTTCAGAAGCAAAGCCAGGTGTTATGCGACCTCTCTCTTTGCTTCCAGCATCACTTCACCTGTTTCCTTTTTTTCTTTTCTAAATATATTTTATTGATTGTTTTTATTATTGATTTTCCATAGAGAGGAAGGGAGAGGGATAGAGAATTAGAAACATCGATGAGAGAGAAACATCAACCAGCTGCCTCCTGCACACCCCCTACTGGGGATGTGCCCGCAACCAACGTACACGCCCTTGACCGGAATCGAACCCGGGACCTTTCAGTCCGCAGACCGAAGCTCTATCCTCTGAGCCAAACCGGTTTCGGCACATCACCTGTTTCTTAGTCTTACCTGCCTGCCTCCCTGTTCGAAGGACCCACACGGATAATGCAGGACCCCCTCCCCATCTCAGTATCCTTCACTGGGTCCCGCCTGCACAGTCCCTTGGCCATTCACAGCTTTGGGGGTTGGGAATCCGCGTCCCTAATACTGCCCAGGGCTCCAGCCACTCACAGGGCGACAGCACGCATGGCCAGGTGTCAGATAATCCCCCGGCCCAGGAGGGCCCTTTATCCTGCCAGGTCAGTGTATCGAGCCGGCGTTTGGAAAATATAAACCCAAATGGCAACCTGCTCCCCTGCGTGGGGGGGATGACATCCCAGGAAGCAAGCACCCCCTAAGGAGCTC
This sequence comes from Pipistrellus kuhlii, assembly GCF_014108245.1. Classification (NCBI taxonomy): domain Eukaryota; kingdom Metazoa; phylum Chordata; class Mammalia; order Chiroptera; family Vespertilionidae; genus Pipistrellus; species Pipistrellus kuhlii. The sequence continues at coordinate 1,807,086 of NW_023425515.1, forward strand.
CAGGGGTCTGCAGAGGCCGTCCTCCTCCCCCCCCATAAGCCTCTGCATGTCCGGCGGCTCCCATCAAAATTCATCCCACATCTACGCCCTCTCTCTGCCCACTGCTTCCCCCTCCCGCAGACTGTCCCCAGGGACAACCACAGAAGCCACTGGAACCTTCCTGCTCTGTCCCGTCCCCACCCCTCGCCCACCCACCCCTCCCCCCAGCAGCCCCGACACCCCACCCCGCTTCATGCAGCAGCCACAGCGCTTCCCAAAAGGCACACCCATCCATCAGGTCGTTCCTTGCTTCGAACCTTCCAGGGGCTCCTCCTCACTCACAGGTTGCAGCGCCTCAAGTTCCTCTGGGCTTGGCCCGGCTCTGTCCCCTGAGCTCACCCCTCCAGCCAGAGGTTTCTTTGTTCCTCCCATGATCTTTGGCCCCAGCCACCCAGCATAGAGCCCTGGGGCAGCAGGGTTATTCTGAGCTGATCAGTTCTGAGGCAGGGCAAATACAGGCTGCAGCTCCGAAAACAGAGTATCAGTTACCCTTTTTGTAAGGAAAACTTACATTAAGAAAGAAAATCTCCATTTATAAAGGCGACACCATATAAAAGAAAGCTTATTCATGGAGAGGTCAGGACCTAACTCTGCATGAAGACCTTGCCCTGCTGAAACTGGTTTGGCTCAGTGGATAGAGCGTCGGCCTGCGGACTGAAGGGTCCCAGGTTTGATTCCAGTCAATGGCATGTAACTTGGTTGCGGGCACATCCCCAATGGGGGTGTGCAAGAGGCAGCTGATCGATATGTTTCTAACTCTATCCCTCTCTGTAAGAAATCAATAAAATATATTTTAAAAAATAAATAAAAGACCTTGCCCTGGCTTAGGAGCTGTGCCAGTTCCTACTGACCTCTCCCCCCACCAACCCCTTTTATGTCTGTAGCTGGAGACGGTATTTAGGGTGGTGGCTGGCCCTCACCTTCCCCTGGTCTCTCCCACGCTCACAGGAGGTCATCATGTTAACACTCCGCTCCCCTTTCTCTTGGTAATCTCTTATTCCAGCAGGCCTCCGCCAAGAACTCAGAAGGGTAGAGGGAAAATTAGGTTTTCCTCCTGTGCAGGAAGGAAAGCAGGAATTTCTAAGTTTAGCTTTTCCTTTAAGACGCTTCCGAAGGTATTTTTAGAACACAGAGTATGTGACCAGCGGGCCCGGAGAGCTACCTGCTAAATGAATTACACGGAGGCATCCTCTGCCGCCGTGGTCCTCTCTCTGCCATCAAACATTATTTTCCCGTTTCGAATGAGAAACGAACACTTCACAGCAGTGAGAGAGCACTTCCCTTTCTGGAAGTCACCGGAAGAGCTGAGGTTTTTTAAGAATCTAGAGTCCGGCTGGGACCGGTTTGGCTCAGTGGATAGAGCGTTGGCCTGGGGACTGAAGGGTCCCGGGTTCGATTCCGGTCAAGGGCATGTACCTTGGTTGCGGGCGCATCCCCAGTAGTGGGTGTGCAGGAGGCAGCTGATTGATGATTCTCTCTCATCGATGTTTCTAACTCTCTATCCCTCTCTCTTCCTCTCTGTGAAAAATCAATAAAATATATTTAAAAAAAAGAAAAAAAGAAAAAAAAGAATCTAGAGTCCAGGGTGGAAGCGAGACATCTTGGCCACTGAATCCCTGCCTGGTCACCGGGCACACTCACTCCGCCTCACCCCGCCCAGCTCTCGGAATTATTAAAATGCTTTTATTAAAACCACGCTTTTGGCTTTCTGAGCCACTCTAAGCCCGAGTTGGCACATTGCAGCCCACCTGTTTTTTATAAATAAAGTTTTATTGGAACACAGCCGCGTCCATTTATTTACACACTGTCTGCAGCTGCTCTCCAGAGCTGAGCTGTTGAGACAGACAGAGCCTGTTACCCACGGAGCCTAAAACATTTACGGCTCCTGTTCTCAACAAGCCCCACAGGCCAAGTGGCCAGGGGCCCTGCCTGGAGTCCCGGGGGTTGAGAGGCACAAAGACAGCCCAGGTGGTCCGCGGGCATGCTACCCCCGCCTTACTTCGGCAGCTTCAATACCACCCCTTAGGTTGATAAAAATAGTATCATTTGATTTAGAGTTGATCTTCTCTATCTGATGGGAAAGTGGATAAAAGCGTCTCACTGATTTTAATCATCTGAAACACAGCATCTAAATAGGAATTTGCCAAATTGATGTGCAAACCTTTCCTTCCAGCCATGTGACATCGCCAAGCCTCTCCTTTGGGGAAATCCTGGAATCCACCAGGCTGCCCGGCCCACCTCTGGCCACACCCGAGTCACGGCCCAGGTGTACGGAGGCAGGGCAGGGTGCGGGCCTCACCGCCCAGGTAACAAGGAACCCAGTGCCCCTCCTGATTTCTTGGGCAGAAATCTTTTCGGAGGCATTTGACCTCATGACAACCACCTTCCCTGTGGTGACACTTGTTTTTCACGTGTCAGTGACTTGGGCTTGGTTGTGGAATGGGGGGCGGGGTACTCAGAGAAAACCATCCCCGGTAAGGCCCCTGAGGGGGTTCAGAACAGACGTGCCCCTTGGACATGTGAATTATTTTGAGCGGAAGGCAATTGAGTCCCTGTGAGCTCACAAAAAAGCTGTTACCTCTCCCGTAAAGAGTCTAGGTTTGGGCTCTTGCCCATAATAAGAGTTATTATCGGGAATAACTGCTTATGAGCTGTCTAGAGGGCAGAGCAAACATCTAATTACCGACTATGCTCTCCTGATCCTCCCATGATGGCCTTCCTCCCTCTGAAGTCCCAAGGAAACCCTTAGCTCCGAATGTCAAATGCACCTCCCTTCCCCTCTCTGTCCCCGAACCTCTCTCTCAGGTACCTGGGGTTCCCAGGCATATGTGCGTAATTAAATTTGGTTATTTTCTCTTGTCAGTCTGTCTCGTGCCCATTTAATTATCAGACCGGCCAGAAGAACGTCGGGGAGTTTATTCCTGCCCCACACACCTGAGCATCCATCCTCCTGAGCTGGAATGGCAGGGACACCCCCGCCCTAAGCTGGCCAGAGCAGGAATCCAAGGATGGCTCTTGTCATGCCTCAAAGCCGTGCAGCGCAGGGGAGATCACTCTGAGGGCAGGCGTTCCTAGCACTCTGGTTTGCATTCTCTGGTGATCAGAACATCTACCGGAGCCCAGATGGGTCACCACGCCCTTGGGCTTGTAGGCCCCGGGTCCTGAGGCCCAGGAAGGTGGTTCCGGTCCAGGGCAGAGGGCTGCCCTGTCTTCCAGCCCCAGGGAGAAAGCGCTCATCTCAGTGGCTCTCAGTGAAGTCATTTTGCCCCCCTGGGCATGCGGCCGGGCATGGAGCAGGGCTGTGAGGCAAGGAGAGACAAGAAGGAAAATGTAGGAGGTCCACATCACAGGTCACTGCAAGCTTCAGTCACTGGCCTCTGTCCTGCCCTGGCCTGGAGACAGCCTGTCACTGTCTGTCCACTTGGCCTGGAGACATCTTGTCACCCTGTGCCCATCTGGCCTGGAGGCACCCTGTCACCCTGTGTCCATCTGGCCTGGAGACACCCTGTCACAATGGGAGAAGGGGAGCTCCTGGCTGCCTCACTGGACAGAGGCCAAGGATGCTGCTCACCCTCCTACACGGCACAGGACAGGCCCCAGGACAAAGCCTGGTCCAGCCCAGAATGCGCCAGTGCCGTGTTGAGCACCTCTGGGCCGGCCTCCTGTGTTTCATAAAGAAATGAGTCACTGCCGATTCTGGAATTTTAAATTCTTACAACAGCCACCAGCCTGCTCCCACCCCATCCGTTCCTCTCAATGGCTTCATCTTAGTCCTTCCCTGGATCTTACAAGGCAGGACCTGCATCCGCCACATAGAACTGAAGACACTGTGTTAGGTGTTAAAGAGTCTGGCTGGCACCGGTTGGCTCAGTGGATAGAGCGTCGACCTGCGGACTGAAAGGTTTCAGGCTCGATTCCGGTGAAGGGCACGTACCTTGGTTGCGGGCACATCCTCAGTGGATGCTTAGGTGTGTGGGGCAGGAGGCAGCTGATCAATGTTTCTCTCTCATCGATGTTTCTATTGTAGCTCTCTATCCCTCTCCCTTCCTCTCTGTAAAAAATCAATAAAATATGTATGTTTGTTTTTTTAAGTGTTAAAGAGTCTGTCTCTCTGACCCTGTAAATGGCACTCACGCTCCTCTGCCCATGTCATGGGCACATGGACAAGAAACCGGAAGCTGGTCTCTAACAAGAAGTGCACCCTGTTTATCTGCACCCCACCATCGCCCCCTCCATGATGGCCACACAGCGGGAACACACAGCAGGAACGCCTGACCGGGCTGACGGTAACCAGCCTTTCGGGCACCTGCGTTGTGCCTGCACCCTCACATTCCACCTGTACACCTTGTAGCCAGCCCCCCTCCGGTCACCTCATTCTCCAAAGCGAGGGAGAACCCCAAGGCCATCCCCAAACACAGCGCACCGCATTCATTCACTGCAGGAGGCTTCCTGGAACAGCATTCATTAATTAATTGCCAGGAGGCATCCCCCAGAGCTTGTGCAAACCCCTCCAAAGCAAAACAAACCCCCAACAGGACCCTCCGCCAGAGGCCAGGCTGGAGGGAGCCTCGGGCCTCGCGGCAACCGGGGGAAACAGAGTCACGGGACGCGTGGCTCTGAGAAGAAGGGCATCGGCCGCTTTCAAGTGGCTTCCACCGCGCGCCTGGCAGATCACCAGCTGCGCCCGGGCCACAGGTGTGGGTCCAGGGCCGACCTCTGGGGCCCGGCGAGGCTGGCAGACTCCACGTCAGACATAACCACTCGCTGAATGCCTTTTTCAGAGCCCCCGTAATTGGCCGCCGGGTTGCGTTTCATGTGTAGGTTGTCTGGCCTGCGTTCCTCTTAAGAAAACAACCAGCCCCGACCAGCAGGCCACACATTCCTGAGGAGGGTGAGATCATGGACTCCGCACCAGGAGGGGCTCCGAGGCCCAGACGCCGGTCCCTCTGTTTGCAGAAAAGGTAACTGGGCCTGGGGGAGGGGCGAAAAGAGCCTCTAACGGGGGCGCGGGGGAGGGTGCGAGGGCAAGAATCACTCTTGGCCAAGAGCCACATTCCACGGCCCACGCGAAACGGGGCCTTCCAATTTCACACCAGCCGGAGGTAGCAAGGACACCACTGCGGGTATGATTCCCCCCCCTCCCCAGTTTATAAAGAGCTCTCCATGGAAATCTTCCGCCCTGGTTAGTTTTCTCAGTGGTTAGAGTTAGACTGTCAGCCCTGGGGCCAAAGGGCAGCCGCAGGGCCTGCGTTGAGACGCTGGCCTTGACCCTCACAAGCTGTGGGACCGCAGACAAGTCATGCCATCCTCCCTGGGTTCTCCCCGCGGCAAAGTGATGATGATAAAGATGATGGCGATGATGATGCTGAACGAGCCCTGCGGGCTGAGGGAGTCACATTATGTCATGTATGGAACTGGCCGGTGCCTCGGGGGCCTCCAAACCTTGGCAGCTGGTCGGAGCACTGTTGTGTCCTGTTCCCTTGGCAATCTGGGCCGTTCTCCCTGTGAAGTGCCGTTTTTGTTTCCCACGGAGTCACCATCCTCGCAGCCGGGGCGAGCCCCCTCAGCATCCGTGTCTTTCCTTCCTCCCTGCGCCGGCCCCGGGCCTAAGGCAACCGCGGGAGCAGAGCGGGTCCTTCTCCTGAGTGTGTTCCCGGGTCCGGTTCAGACCCGGAGCCTCTGGGGCATCGGAGGGCGCTCAGTGACATCCCTTCCCGTAAGAGAAATAGGAGAATCACCATGGCAACCCATCCTAAAAACAAGGCCGGCATTCACGTAGTGCAGTAACAGCCCAGAGGTGCGCTCAGGCCGCCGGAAGGAGGGGTCTCTCCGCCAGACTGTCACACAGTGAGGTCCGCGCTCATGGGGACCCTCAGGGCTGAGGGAGCAGCTTGGAGACGAGCTCAGAGGGGAGTCCCGGTTATCAGTAGCAGAGGCGCTGGCTTCAGACTCAGCCCTTTGCATCTCGTCTAGCCCACAATCTACTCAAATGTGCAGGGAGAAGATTTACCGGGACCCATCCCGGTCTTATTAAATCGTAATATTGACATTTTGGGTGGAAAGCCCGGGCGATCTAGGTGTCCTCTCTCAGGTGGTTTTGTGTGGACCCAGGCTTCTTCCACTGGGGCACACCTGGCCCCAGCGTCCTTCGCCCGGATGCTCACAGGAAAGCATGGCTGGCCCGGGCCGCGCGTCTGCAACTTCCCAGGCTCCTGGAATCGATCTCGTGGCCGCAACGTTGAGAATCAGCCTTGATGTCATCAAGCAGCGTGACCTCTCACCTGGTGGGGGTCCCTGGGGGGGGGGGGGCGTGGTACCAGGGGTCACAGGCACCTTTCCCAGCGCCACCTGACACTTCCGTGGCCTCTTCTAGAGACAGGAGCATCCCAACTACCAACAAACCCACCGCCCCCAAACCAAGCGAGCCAGCTGGGACCACAGCAAGACCAAGGTGTCAGCGATGGCCACATTCATGGGGGAAGAAACCGACTGTCATTTATATTATAGTGGGCACAACGGACAGAGCCCACAGCCTCCAGCGCCGCGAGTGGGCAGCTCGCCAAGCTCCTGCAATAAGTGGAAGCAGCGTTGTGGTGTAATTATCTTTTCAAGATGGCATTTCATAACCCAAAGGCAGCCTCCGGAAGGCTGTTTCCACAGCGCCATCCGCCCCGCCCCGGGGCAGCCCGCCAGTGGCCCAGATAACCTCCCCCCCACCTTCGCCACCCGCTCTTCCTGCTTTCCGGTGTGCCCACGGGCCACGTCCCTCCGGCTAACTGTGGCCGGTGGCCCTCACCTTGGCACTCGGCCATCACCCGCAGACACGTCCTCCTCCTGAAAGAAGCTTCTCCGACTGCGAGAGACCTCATCCCCCGACCTCCCACCTCGCCGCCGCCTCCCACAAGCCCGGGACCATGGCAGATGCCTGAGTGAGGAAAGTCACGCGGGAAGGCTGGGGAGACAAAGAAGAATCCCGACCACGACACAACTCCGCCCGCTGGTTCCTGGTGGGCAGGCAGAGCCTCCGGTAAATGCGTGGACGCGGGGGAGCGGCCAGGGGAGCGGGTCCCAGTGCAGGGCAAGGATGGGAAAAGCACACACAGGCCTGCCCATGGGCACAGGAGGACCCTCCCCCGGAGCCTTCGGAGGGACAGACCTGCCAGCGTCTGGCCCTGGGCCTTCGGGCCCCGGACTGCGGAGGACACGTGTCTGCTGTTCTCAGCCCCTCCCTCGGGGCGGTGCGTGGTCTGGCGGCCCCGAAAAACGCACGCCGGTGCCCTGGCTCAGTGTCCTGCTTCTTTGGAAAAACGATTTAGGGGCAGTGGACACATGGTATGGCTTTAGCTCCTATAAAAAGAACCAACAGCCAAAACCAGTTTGGCTCAGTGGATAGAGCATTGATCTGCAGACTGAAAGGTCCCAGGTTCGACTCCGGTCAAGGGCATGTATGTTGGTTGTGGGCACATCCCCGGTA
>NW_023425515.1:2459598-2594598 GCF_014108245.1 Pipistrellus kuhlii
GTAGTGAGGTGGTTGTAGTGAGGGTGTGTATGGTCAGGGAGTGGGGTGGTTGTAGTGGGGTGGTTGTATTGAGGGTGTGTATGGTCAGGAGTGGGGTGGTTGTAGTGAGGGTGTGTATGGTCAGGGAGTGGGGTGGTTGTAGTGAGGGTGTGTATGGTCAGGAGTGGGGTGGTTGTAGTGAGGGTGTGTATGGTCAGGAGTGAGGTGGTTGTAGTGAGGGTGTGTATGGTCAGGTAGTGAGGTGGTTGTAGTGAGGTGGTTATAGTGAGGGTGTGTATGGTCAGGAGTGGGATGGTTGTAGTGAGGGTGTGTATGGTCAGGAGTGAGGTGGTTGTAGTGAGGGTGTGTATGGTCAGGGTGGTTGTAGTGAGGGTGTGTATGGTCAGGAGTGGGGTGGTTGTAGTGAGGGTGTGTATGGTCAGGGAGTGGGGTGGTTGTAGTGAGGGTGTGTATGGTCAGGTAGTGAGGTGGTTGTAGTGAGGGTGTGTATGGTCAGGAGTGGGATGGTTGTAGTGAGGGTGTGTATGGTCAGGTAGTGAGGTGGTTGTAGTGAGGTGGTTGTAGTGAGGGTGGGTATGGTCAGGTAGTGAGGTGGTTGTAGTGAGGGTGTGTATGGTCAGGGTGGTTGTAGTGAGGGTGTGTATGGTCAGGTAGTGAGGTGGTTGTAGTGCGGGTGTGCTTGGTCAGGGAGTGGGGTGGTTGTAGTGAGGGTGTGTATGGTCAGGGAGTGGGGTGGTTGTAGTGAGGGTGTGTATGGTCAGGAGTGGGGTGGTTGTAGTGAGGGTGTGTATGGTCAGGGAGTGGGGTGGTTGTAGTGAGGGTGTGTATGGTCAGGTAGTGAGGTGGTTGTAGTGAGGGTGTGTATGGTCAGGAGTGGGGTGGTTGTAGTGCGGGTGTGCTTGGTCAGAGAGTGGGGTGGTTGTAGTGAGGGTGGGTATAGTCAGGGAATGGGGTGGTTGTAGTGAGGGTGTGTATGGTCAGGGAGTGGGGTGGTTGTAGTGAGGGTGTGTATGGTCAGGAGTGGGGTGGTTGTAGTGAGGGTGGGTATGGTCAGGGAGTGGGGTGGTTGTAGTGAGGGTGTGTATGGTCAGGGAGTGAGGTGGTTGTAGTGAGGGTGGGTATGGTCAGGGAGTGGGGTGGTTGTAGTGAGGGTGTGTATGGTCAGGGAGTGGGGTGGTTGTAGTGAGGGTGTGTATGGTCAGGAGTGGGGTGGTTGTAGTGAGGGTGTGTATGGTCAGGAAGTGGGGTGGTTGTAGTGCGGGTGTGCTTGATCAGGGAGTGGGGTGGTTGTAGTGAGGGTGGGTATGGTCAGGGAGTGGGGTGGTTGTAGTGAGGGTGTGTATGGTCAGGGAGTGAGGTGGTTGTAGTGAGGGTGGGTATGGTCAGGGAGTGGGGTGGTTGTAGTGAGGGTGTGTATGGTCAGGGAGTGGGGTGGTTGTAGTGAGGGTGTGTATGGTCAGGGAGTGAGGTGGTTGTAGTGAGGGTGTGTATGGTCAGGAAGTGGGGTGGTTGTAGTGAGGGTGGGTATGGTCAGGTAGTGGGGTGGTTGTAGTGAGGGTGTGTATGGTCAGGAGTGGGGTGGTTGTAGTGAGGGTGGGTATGGTCAGGTAGTGGGGTGGTTGTAGTGAGGGTGTGCTTGATCAGGGTAGCAGGGTAGTTGCCCTCTGTTCCATGTGAGCCATATGAAGTAAAATGACTTTTGTTTCAGTCACGCAGACCTAGGCACCCAGACGAAGGCAGACTCTGCGTGGAGCTCTGCTAAAGCCCCGCTCCTCCTGTTACAGCCTCCCTCCGCTCAGCTGCCAGGGAAGGGGTGAGGCTGGTAGAGGGCACCTGGGCAACCACAAGGCGCTCCAGAAGCCAAGCAGGCGGCTCTGAGCCTGCCTGCAGCAGAGATCCAGGGAGCTGCCTGCAGACCGCTGACCGGGCGGCTGATCACCTGGCCTCCCAGCTCAGAGAGGAACGCTGCCATGGCAACTGCCAGCTGCAGCCCAGGTCACCAGGGAAACGAAATAAAAAGCAACAACAACAGCTTTCATAATGGCTAATGGCGATCCGGAAAGCCGCCCCCCATAGCATCACCAGCAACAGCCAGCTACCTTGAGAAGGCCCTGGAGCTGGGCAGTGAGAAAAGGGTGAAGAGGGAGGGGAGGGGGGAGCACTGCATTGTGTTGTGTTTGGGGGGGGGCAGCTCATTGTCCCTAAATATCCGGCATAATGAGATTCCAGGAAGTCAGTGCGTTGCTTACATAAATATTTAAATAAGGTTCCATTTTTGCAGGAACATGCAGATACTCCTTTCCCATTTATTTCTGAGAAATGGAAAATACTTTAAAGCTTGGCATTTTGTCCATTTATCCAATGTTCATGGAAAGGAAGAGGAAAGCATCATGATGTCCATTTTGCAGGTACCAAGTATCAGAAATGGCTCATCCTCGGACACGGAGGCACAAAGCTACTCCCCCCTCCCCCCAAACCCCAGCCTTAAAAACAATTTCCACGCGCCATTATGTCAACCACAGGGGTGAGAAAAGAGTCTCATCACTGTTCAGAAAGAACTGTATATTTTAACCCATTTCCTTAAGGATCAAGAGTTAAATTTTGCATTTGTTCTGATCCAGAAATCCTACTTCTTGCTATTTAAACTAAGAAAACCATCTTGAAAATAGCAGAAGATATACACAAGAATGCTCATCACAGTGGTGTTCATAATAAGGAAAACCAGAACACAACTGGCATGCCTAACAATATGGAATTGGTAAAAAAACAAAAAAACAAAACAACAAAAAAAAACATGCTAAAGTACCATTACAAATTGTAGAAAGGTGCTTAGGAGATATGTAAGCACGATGTCTATTTGCAATGACATGACTGAGAGCAACACAGAAGGAGGTGGTTGGAAGGAAGTCAAGGACAACCCTGAAAGATAGTCCTCCTGTTGGACTCCTGATCATGTGGGAATGATTGTCTTAACCTTGGTGATGGAGAAGTAGGGATCTGAGATTAAGCTTCCAACTTTCCCACAGCAGTAGGCAGTGGCTGATTAGCTCTGATTATTGGCAGGAGAAGAAAAATTAGCTTTGGGGGCTAGACTCTTTGCCCCCAAAGAGCTAAGCCAGGCTTTGCTTGCTTACCTCTCCTTCCCCCAAAACACTCAAGGGCAGCTTGCTTCCACCTCTCCTTCTAGGAGTTAGGCTGTCAATCAGCATTCATGGCCACTGCCTAGCTGCTCAGTCCTGTACAAATCACTTAATTTCACCCCCTGGTAGCCATGCGTGGGCCACGGTGTTGGAGGGTGTATGTATACCTGCATGGGCATGCATGCCTGTGTGGGTGATAAAACAGTTACAGAATTTTCTTAGCAGGTGGTATCAACCTGTGCATAGATAGCTCTAGGACTTAGGGGTGTCGAACTCAATCAGAGAAGGGGCCAAAATCTAAAATCCAGCCTAAATCGCGGGCCGAATGGTTTACTGAACAGTCATAAACTGTCATTGTGATGGAAATGCAGCGGAGTGCAGTGATGACAGCGCGGTGCGGGCCACATTGCAAGGCCTGGCGGGACGGATTTGGCCCGCGGGCCTTGTGTTTGACACATGTGCCATGGAACCTGCTCTGCCTCCTTCAACATGCTATGTCTATCTTCGAAGTTTTCAAAACTGAATATGAAATACTTTGTAGTAGGAAAAGACCCTAAAAACGTTTATCATAGAAACACTGACATTTCTGGTCAATGAAATAACCTGTACTACCATCTCCGCAGCTGCCCACACAGGATATCCTTGCCATTTCCTAGGTAAGCCTTCCTCCGTCACCTGGACAGCACAGGGACTTGGGCAAGGTATACATACACTCATGGGTCTCCTGTCCACCTGGATCCCATATAGCCAAACAAAGGAGGTGTAACAACGGCAAGGTTCTTTAACTAGATAGCTAGTGTCATCTGTCTTTCTTTTAAGTCTTGGGTAGGAGAACCTTGACCAAAGCCCTATTTGATGGGCAGTGCCTCTCAAGTAGAAGGCAGAGCACTGCCTGTGCTTAGGTGGGGCGTGGAGCCTCAGAGACCTCTCATCAAAGGTCTGATCCTGCATTAACCACCTGAGCCCCAGAGCCAGTCCCCTGGCCTCCAGCCAGCCACACGCACCTGCCTCGTCTGCGGTGATGGACAGCTCGTTGCTGGGCTCACTCTTGCCAATCCGGTTCTTGGCGTACATGCGGATGCTGTAGGTGGAGGAAGGGTGGATATCAATGATGGTGGCCGAGTTCAGCTGAGGGGAAACATCTTTGGTTCTCTGAGCAGAATCCCAGGAGTCTTTTGGGTTTTGTTTTTCAAAAAAGAAGAGATAGAGACGTGAGTTTTTTTCCCTCTGCCTTGGAAAGTTCACAAGTAGGAATTAAAAACAAAGTAAATAAAACAAGAAAGAAAGAAAAGTCACAACTCAAAGTGAAATTCTCAATGCATTGCCCCCAGTGTTTTGGTGGGAGGGCCATCAGAGAAGCAGGGGGGTGGGGCACTAGCATACACTCACTGTCTACAAACATTGAGGAGGACAAGGGTGTGGGCACCTGAGCTCAGGGACCCCCAGGCAACACACCAGGTCTGTGGGTGGAGATCATGGAGGGGAGATGACGTGGCGGAAGGTCATGTAGTGGAATAGGCCATGTTTGTGCTCTCATTGGGCAAGGTAGCAAAAGGAATTAGGGTTTGAACTCCCCTCCACCAAAAAGAAAAGGTATTTGGAAACCAGCACAATCTTCAGCCAAGGAGGTCCCTTCTCATCCCAATGAGGAGTGGTAAAAACAAAATACACATAAAAAATTAATCTCAGTCTCCAGTATAAACGCTCCTTACCAAATATATTTCTTAATTCTAATTTGAAATTATTTACTCTCAGCTCCTTTATTGAAGAAATTATTTTTGAACCACAGCTAATATTAAAGTTAGCACATGCCTAGTTTGAAGGGTTACCATTGAATAGGTAACAATATGTACCTGCTGATGTTAGGGCTTCAACCAATCAGGAGAAGGTGAATAAATGGTTCTTATTTCAGACACAGTTTGGGCAGGTGCACACTGGGGGTGAGTGATCAAGAGATGATGTTGGTTGTAGAGAACAGAACCCCCGAGAGGAAGGACAGAGAGGATGCTCACACACTCCTACTCCCCTGGGTCTTGTGTGGTGCTCATCACACTTTTGGGATTTCACTGGGAGTCTGTGCTCCCTGATGGATGTTAAGCCCCATGCGGGCAGAGACCAGGCTTGCCATGTTTAATGCCATCTCCTCAGTGCTCACACAGAGCCTGAGAGATAATATGGGCACGCTTAATAGATGAGCAAATCAATAGCAAATTACATAGAACTCTGAGTCCTGGGAATGATCCCACACTCTTTTCCACACTGACCTCCACAATGGAGGTCCAGAGGGCTGCTCTGCCCACCGTAAGTGCAAGACTTTCTGGACTTGCAGAACCAATAAGTGGCCTCAAGCCTACTTTGCTCTAACTTATCAGGAAATAGAACAAAATAGAAACAAACAACTAATATTCCAGCTAAAAGAAAAAAGTGTCATTTGGGTCAAGAGGATTGAAGGCGGAAGACTATGATGTAAGAAGAGAAGACGCTGCAAAAAATACATGGAAGGTGACTTAATAGAGGACTTACGAGGGGGAGACACATTAATATAAATGAAATGGCACAGAAACACGAGCCCTTGTCCCAAGGAGAGAAAGCCAGACCTCCTGGAGAAGACATCAAGGACAAGAGAGAGGAAGCCCGGACAGCGCAAGACGCAGAGGAAGTGGCTAACCACACAGGCGGCTCAACTCTGCTCCTCAGGGCCCCCATCTCCTGGCCTCACTGGCCCTGTCACATCTCCTGGTGCCCGTGTGCCTCCTCTCAAGAGGCCCCGTGGGCATCACCTCACCCCCAGGACTCCAGATGCCTCTCTGGGATGAACGAACTGAGTAGGCCTGCGCTTCTCATTGATCTGGATACTTATTTCAAGGCCCAGTGCCCCTTCTAAAAGCATGATTCTTGGGCTCTCGTGGCCATGGCGGGGTAATCCCAGTGCCCACGAAGGGAAAAGCAAGGCTGGCGGGTGGCATCTGAGAACCCTGTTCACCCCGCACATGCAGATGGCACTCTAATTTCTCATCTCTTTTGTGAGACGGTACGAGTCCGCATGGGAAGTGCAGGGCAGCCCAGAGACCACTGGAATCACGACGGTGGCCAGGAGGCAGCAACTGCCCGCACGCTGATCGCTGTCAAGAATGCCAGTGGCCTTCGCAATGCAGGACTGAGGCTCAGAGAGAAAAGTGGTGGAGCTGCGCCCAGGAGGGCACCGGACATGAAAACTCCACTGTGGGGGGACCTCACCCGGAAAAGAGACACACTGGGACAGAGAGCCCTCTGAGTTCCCACGAGTCCAGGTTGGCTCTCACAGTGAGACCCAGGAAAATGGGGGAACACAAGGCCGTTCTAAAGCGGACATGAAGTCGGAGGAAACCAAGGACTTACCTGATTTATTTTTGCATTCGATATCGTAGCCTGTGATGGGGCTGTTGCCGTCGAACCCCATGGTCCACCTGAGGGTGATTGTGCGCGCCTTCACATCTTTGATCTCAATTTCAGGGGGGTCCGGCGGCTCTGTCAAGCAACAGGACACAGGCACCCCATGAGCTCAGACCTGAGCTCGGGGGGCGCTGCTGCCTGTGGCTCCCGGAAGCTCTGTCAGCACCCCACGCTGGAGGATGCTTTTTCCTAGAGAGCATTCTTGTCTCCCTACCCTCATTTTGGGGAGAAGAAGTGTCCCTGTCCCCAGAGTGCCCATCGTCAGAGCATGCACAAAGCAGGGCCAAACCTGGAGGATTTAAATGCTGCTCTTCTAGTTTGGAATCTACAACTCAAACGCTATTTTGAGTTAAATGTCAAATGTTAAACTTGTCTCTTCATTCAGTTCGTCCGGGGTGAGAAGTCCTAAATGGAGCAGAGAAGGCACTGGCTGCTGGGTCAGATGATTCAGGTTCTTTAAGGACTCAGTTTCCTGTTGGGGCTGCACCCTGACATACTCAGGAGCTCTGCAAATGCTGCGTCCACACAGTCAACCCTCCCGGGGAGCGAGGTGCTTCACAGCAAGCTGCGCCCACACAGGTACCTGCACCTGGGATGCACCCACTGTCCCTGAGCAGCCCTGTGCTGCCCTCTGCTGCCTCTGCCTACCTTGCACTGTGAGCTGGATTATTCCACGGTCCTCCCCATAGGAATTGATAGCGTGGCAGGAGAAGAAGCCAGAATCTTCTCTCACCGTCGGCAAAATCTGTGTGTAAAGCAGAAAGAAACCCACCTTATCCAGTAACATAGAGTGAGGGTTTGGGCTGCAAAAATCTCTCCACGCCCACCCCCCTCCCACCTCCAGCACATGTATGCAAATGCACACACACACACACACACACACACATGTCTGGCAGCAAATCATTTCAGCACAATTGCCATGGCAAAGACCAATGGCTTTCATGTACATGAGCAACGTCAGTTGCTGGATGCCTACTCTATGTAGAATGCCATGGTCAAGTTGATAGATATTCCACGTATACTCCCCTTACCTCCTTATCCGCACAACCTGCCTTTAAAGCACCCACAGGAGCACTGCCTAGGGAGACAGGTCTGTGAATGCTGCAATAGAGCCTCCGGCTGCAAGACCCTCATTAGAGGTTTGCTCCAGGAGGGACTGCAGGGCCGGACCAGCGAGTGAATCCACACCCAAGTTTCAGACACCCATTCTTCCCCTTGTGTGCACTAGCATCACCTCCCCCTGGGCTCAAAGCATCACTGTTAGCTACCAATGTGCACACAAGATGAGACCAGCACACCTCTTTCTAGCGTTTGTGATTGTATTTGAAGGACAGGGTTTTGTTACATTGGGTTTTACCAAAGAAGCAAAATATTTCTCCTTACACTATTTTATCCCAACGCCCATCCAACTTCTGTTTTTATGGGACGTTAAAACCTGCGACAGCATGGTTTTAACATCCCATTCCTCCAGGATGAACTGCCTTGAAGGAACTCTAGTTCTCAGGGTTGTGTTTTTATTGTTTTGTTTTTTAAAATTACAGTTAGGTTCCCTGCCGTGTTTGTAATAATTTTACTCTCACTAACACTGAGGAGAAAGTACGGTTTTTGCAGCTCCTAGCTAATCTCTCTGGATGAAGGGGAGGGAAATGGTGCTTCATGAGAAAGCTCCAAAAGCTTGCTCGATGCTTGTTTATCCCCAACACGCACCCACACGTGTGGAAAGACAGGCCCATCCAGCCAGTGAGCTTAGATTCTGACCTGCGGGGCGTGCCGTGCTCTTACCTGCAGAGTGGAGATCACCTCCTCGCCCACCTCCTTGGTGGACACCAGGTAGCGGGCCATCTCGGGGTTGATGATGCGGTCCTCCTTCTCCCAGCGGACGATGATGGGCTTCTCCCCGTGGGCGGTGCAGCTCATTTCCTTTTTCTGCCCCTGAGTGGCCAGGGTGGTGTTGGGATAGGATGTGATCATGGCAGGAACTGAAAACCCAAAGAGAAACGACTTATTTGGCCCCGAGGGGGTCTCCATGTCCCCGTAACACTCAGCTGAGTCATTTTCCAAGAGACATTCCTCCAAAATAAAACCTACTCATGAAACCGCTGAGCAAGAATGGGGATGAAAATAGAGGGAGGTGGCAGAAAAATGAAACGTGACCCAGGGAGCCCTAAGCAACATTGCCTTCACGCACAGGGGATGGCTCTCTCTTCCAATCCCATGAGGGCAGACGAGGGTCACAGGCATGGTCCATTCCCCTAGGGCACTTAGGAAAAAGACTGAACTTGACAATTGGCATGGATAACTTGGTGAGTTTACCAAGACAATAACTATCTTTATTCCAAACAGTAAACCTACACATATGAACAGTGCATCTCTGCACCTTTGCACAGGTAATTCAGCAATGACAGATGTGTGCATTGATTTTTCAACAGGAGGCTCCAGAGAGAATGAAAAGTTTATCAATCACTGATATTGAAGATTAGTCCTAAAATATACTCTCCTGTTTTAATGGCTCCATCAATAAAACAAAACTGATTTGAACAGATTTTTATTTTTATCTCCGTCTCCAGCTCTGCTGAAAATATCGCTGAGAAAGAAACAAAAGGGAAGACCAAGCACCCTGGCTAGACAACCTGCCTGTCCCAACCATCTGCTCAATCCTTCATTGTGCAGAGAAGAGGAAACCAGAGAAGAGCAATGAGCGTCAAAGGCTCAGATACAAGAGTCAATCAGGATCTGACTTTAATGACCCATCATCAATAATGGTCCCAATGCTTGATGCCCAGGACTTCCCCTGTTTGAGCAGGAAGGTCCTGCATCCCGAAAAGCGCCTCAACTCCTCCAACTGGTCAGAACAGAAGTGGGAGAGAGGGGCCCAGAACAAGGCAACTAGGCTGTCCCAGCACCCAAGCAGGCCAACAGAAGCAGGGACACTTGAGTGTCCAGCTAGAAGGTCAGGGAGAGAGATGGTCTGACACATGAACATTTTAAATGCTTCTTCAGCTATTTGCTTTTATATCCCCCCAGCATTTGACTATGAAATATCTCAAACACACAGAACGCTGGGCAGCCATATACCCACTGCCTGGCTTCCGCATCACACATTTCATACATAGACCTGAATGGAAGTGATCTTCAATGTAATCTCATCAGCCCATCAAAATTCATTTGACACATCACTATCATTATTCTATGTAACACAGATGTAGGGGAGAACACGAACTAGTGAATGCCTGGAAGATCAAGCACTTAGATGGGGGGCTTCTGCCCAGAGCCTGTTTTTTGGGGTGTAGGCGTGCTGTCATGCTGCAGGCTGGACTCTGGCCGGGGGCCTGGAGTCTTGGGCTAGAGCAGTGCCCCTGTCACACAAGTCACAGCAGAAGAGGCAAGAAAAGGTACTGGGAGCCAGCAGCGGGGCTCCAATCTCACGCCACCCAGGGATATAGGGCTAAGAATGGGCAAGACCATTGAATGCCTTGGGGCTCAGTTTTCTCATCTGACACCTAGGAGAGCCGAGGCAGGGTCAGGAATGGATTAACTTAAAGCTCTCCAATGGATCCAGTCTCAAAGGGATTGTAACAACGCCACTGAGTGAGCCCCGAGCCTTCCCATCTGTGCTTTTCCTCTCCTTTCCCTTTTCCTTCCTAATCCCCACTTTCTTCACCCCCTCTCTCCTTCCCTATTTTTACCTCTCTCCCTTTGTCTCTCTCACACACAATTCCATCCATACCAACAACAGCGAACTTTGATGGATGCTGACTGCATGCCAGGAGCCTTTCCACACATTATGCATGTATTTAATCCAAATGACAACCCTATGGAATAGAAATTCTGGCCATAGAAATGACCCAAGACATAGTTATAAGCAGCATTTTAAGTAGCATCAGATGACAAATTATGCTACCAATATGGGTGAGATGCATAGAAACAGCATTCCTAGCAGATCCATTGCATCTAAATTAATATTAACAGATGTCTATGCACATGGTCCAAGAGAACAAGACATCAAACAACTGCTTTGAAGGGGGGATAATTAAGACTAAAATGTAAGAGAATTTTAGAGTTCCTTTCACACTTGACATCTTATCGCTCTCCTCCTTGTTTTATAAATAAAGAAACAGAGAACTGGAGGGTTTGAAACTGGCTAAAGGAGAACCTCTTCCCTCTATGTCCCTCTTCGACCCCTCAACCAATGCTCTACTTCATTTAGTTAGATTTTTAAAAAAATATATTTTATTAATTTTTACAGAGAGGAAGAGAGAGGGATAGAGAGTTAGAAACATGAGAGAGAAACATCTATCAGTTGCCTCTTGCACACACCCTTCTGGGGATGTGCCCGCAACCAAGGTACATGCCCTTGACCAGAATCGAACCTGGGACCTTTCAGTCTGTAGGCCGACGCTATATCCATTGAGCCAAACCGATTTTGGCTAGTTAGATTTTTAAAACATCTACGTCACCACAAGAGGAATGCAGTAAAGCTAGTCCCTTCACTCCCTCTGATGACGACTCCTCCCTTTTGTCCTCCAGGGTCTGGAGCACTAGCGGTCTAGGCTAACCTAACTGTAGTAAATAATACATATGTGCTCCTGTACCCTTTAAACTTTCAGATCACTTTTACATACATGATCTCAGAACAGCATGTGTGTTCTCAGAGAGAAGGGAACTTTTAGTCATTACTATCGGGTCTAATAATAATTAATGTCGTTTTTAAACATTCGTTTAAATCTTGCTTGGCGTTGACTTGTATTGACATAACCTTCAAACACATGGTATCTACAGAACGTGTGAAGTGCAATGAACAAGTTTTGCTTGAAAAAGTTTGTGTTTGGTTTGGTTTTTGTTGCAAAACTAGGGCTAAGAAGATGGCGGATGAAGAGCATATTCGGCACTGCATGCTTTACGAGTTCCAATTAGGAAGAAAAGCAAGTGAGGCTGCAAAAAACATCTGTAGTGCTCTTGGTCAAGATGCAGTTAGTGCCAGAAAATGCCAGCGTTGGTTTGAGAAATTTCGCGAGGGAAATTTTTCGTTAGATGACAAGAGTGGTCGAGGCCGTGTGTCCAATTTTGATCAAGAAGCTCTTCAAGCTTTTTTGGTGCAAAATCCTCAAATTACCCAACAAGAGCTTGCGACAACTTTAAATTGTTCACAAAAAACAATTTCCAATCAATTGCGTGCACTTGGCAAAGTCCAAAAGTTTGGAAAATGGGTTCCTCATGAGTTGACGGACAACAACTGTAATCAAAGAGTCACAATTTGCAGTTCGCTCCTCTCTCGTCAAAACCGTTTGCCGTTTTTAGAGCAAATTGTTACCGGAGATGAAGAATGGATGCTGTATGTTACTTTGAAAAGGTGGCCTCAATGGTTGGACAAAAATGAGGCTCCGCAGCCCACGCCAAAACCTGACTTGCATGCGAAAAAAGTGATGTTGTGTGTTTGGTGGAATTTTAAAGAAATTCTTCATTATGAACTTTTACCATATAACCAAACCATTATAAGTGCAGTGTATAGTGCCCAATTGGAAAGGTTAGCCCAAGCTTTAAGAGAAAAAGAACCCGCGCTGATTAATCGGAAGGGCGTAATTCTTCACCACGATAACGCACGACCGCATACTGCAAGAATCACTGCTGAAAAACTGTGCCAGTTGGAATAGGAAGTTCTCCCTCAACTTGCATATTCTCCTGATATTGCCCCTTCCGATTACCATTTGTTTTGTTCTTTGCAAAACTTTCTTCTTGGAAAAAAATGTAATAATGAAGAATGCCTCAAAAATGCATTGACCAAATTTTTTGCATCAAAATCACAAGAATTTTACAACAGAGGGATTAAAATGCTTCCTGAGCATTGGGCACAAGTAGTAGAAAACAACAGCAACTATATTGTTGATTAAATTTTGTTGTTTTGTTTAAATAAATTTGATTTAAAAAAGTATTAGAAAACGACATTAATTATTACTAGACCTAATAGAATAGGGCCGAGGAGCTGAGCCATTCTCTTAAGCCTTCCAAGTTGTACATGGAAAATCTAGAGGACACCAGGTTTTCTGAGCTGTTTTAAGCACTTTTAAGTGTGAATACAGTCCAGGGACATTCGGTGCATCCACATGAGCCGCCTTCACCCTCGTCCATCTCCAGAGCTTTCTCATCTTCCCCAACTCAAACTCCCCCATTGAACACTGCCTCAGCCCCTGGCACCCACCATGCTCTAGGAATCTGACCACTGCAGGGCCTCGTGAAGGAGGAGTCACATGACATTTTGTCTTTTGGAGACTGGTTCATTGCACGTGGCACAATGCAGTCACGGTCCATCCATGTCACAGCGTGTGTCAGACAGAACTGTATTCCGTTTTAAGCCTGAATATATTCCATTGTGTGTAGAGGCAACATTCTGCTTCCATCATCCAGCCATGGACTCTGGGGCTGCCTCCACCTTGTGGTGACAGTGACTGAGGCTCCTATGGTCACTGATGTACAGAGCTTTATCCTGACAATGTCTGTAGCCCTTCTTGAGTGCAATGGTCCGCAGGTCGCCGCCTGCTTCTGCTCAGGCCTTCACAGGCTTTTCTGCTCTGAGGCCCAGGCCTCTCAGCTGCATCTCCATGTCCTCTTCCCTGAGAACAAAGAGACCTGCAGCCGCCCTCCACCCCCATGTGGTGGGGGGTCCCACCGAGTGTGGGCAGAAGCATGGAGTGCGGGTCCTACCGCTGCAGAAGCAGACATTCCTGTCCACACGCTTATTGCTCATGCATGTGTCAGCGAGGGAGGCTGCCTCCCGGGCGGCTCTCATCCCCGGGAAGGAAACGAGCTCTCCAGCCAGGAGTTAATCAGCTCTCCGCACACATGGCAACACCCCCTCGCTGGGTTACTCTGCTTACATAATGAAGCTCCTTTGATTATAACCATTCATCAAGTATGCGTTTCCCGGCTACTGTGGGCTGCGTTTGCTGTTAAACTTTAACAAGATTGACAGCTTCTCCGCTGCCTGGCAGCCTGGCCGGGGCCTGGTGACATGATTAATGGTGTCACCGCACACTCGGAGCGCACTTAGGTTTCATATCATATCCACTCGGAGCTCCTTTCAAGTCACATTATTGGGAAAAAGTGGATTTGTTTTGCATGACAAGTATAAATGTGAACCCCCAAATATTAACAACAGTGCTCTCCTTCCAGTTCCTATAGATGCTGGCTTATTATTTCTTCCTTTCCCCCACCCCCCCTTCTTGTCTGGTCAAGTACATAGATGCTATGTTTGCCTAATAATAAAACCTTTAAATAACTAGGTAGAAAAAATAATAAGTAGACTTTGATTTCTTGTCATCACTGAAAGTAAAAAAAAAAAAATTATGAGTATAAACTATATTAGGAAAAAATGGATGAGGTCCAGAATATTAATTAGAAAAAAATATTAATCAGTGGTGTGTAGCCATCCCCACGGTGACCCCCATTGGTCCTTGAATCCCTTTATGCAAACCATCCTTTTAGCCACCTTCTCCCTTTTACCAGAGTTGCTGGTCTTTGTGACCAACAGAATATGGCAGAAGTGGTGGGAGTCACCCTGAGATTAGATTATGAAAGGACTGTGGCTCCATCTTGGGTACCGGAATTCTATCTCTCTCTCCGGTCACCGGTTCCAGGGAAGCCTACCACCACGTCACCAGGACACCCAGATGGCCAATGGGGAGTGCCATGAGGAATGCAAGTGCCTGGCCAACAGGCTGCAAAGATCCAAGGATGGCCAACCCAGCCCTCTGCCTTCTAAAGTGGTGGTTGTTGACCTGTGGTCCGCAGATCAATGGTGGTCTGTGAGATCTGAAAGGTGATGACCGCTGCTCTAAAGTATTCTGAGACACACCTGGTCTCACTCATATGTGGAATCTAATTCTCAAAATAAGCTGATGAGCAGAGTGGATCCAGAGACATGGAAGAATGGAACGAACAGGGTGCAGAATCTCAGAGGGAAGGCAAGTGCAGGTGGATGGGTGGGATGTAATCAACCAAAGACCTTGTATGCACACATGCATCACCCATGGACACAGACAATAGGGTGATGAAGGCCTGGGACAGGGGTTGGGGCAAGGGCGGGCTGGAGGGGGTTAATGGGGGTGGGAGGGGACATTTGTAATACTTTCAACAATAAAGATTTATTTAAAGAAATAAAGTATTCTGATACAGTTCTTGGAAGGCAAGCAGTTCCTTTGGAGTCAGAACCAGCAGCATCCAGTGGCTTGGACAATATAGTTAGTCCAGAGCCGTGTTCTAACTTTGGAGCAGGTATAGATGTCCAGCTGTTCAGCACAGAGAAGCAAGGGGAGAGAAGATGAACCACACCCCATGAATGGTCCTGGTGGCAACGTCTCACATTATGTGGATAGCAGCCCCCTGGCATTCAGGGCGGCGTCTCCTGGCACCTCCCTCTTTAGGGCATGCCAAGGCTTCTTCCACCTGAAGGTGCTTGTAAAGGTGGGACAGTGGCCAGGATGCTGACCCCGCCATCCACACCGTCGTTTTAATTTCTGACATTTCACCTTTTCTTGGAAGCCACTGTGACCAGTTGGTCTTCATCCTGCATCAATATCTGCATCTGGACACCGAGGACAGGGTCTCATGAGCTTGCAGCCATTGCGTATGTCATTCTACTATTTGGTCATCTGTGTTTGGTGATAAAATTTGGTTTATTTAATTGGGTCATCATTTTCTCCTGCATGTCTTTATCATTTGCCAGCTTCAAGTCCTTTTAAAGACACCTGGTATAATAATGATGATGATAATTATAGCTAACATGTATTAACTCCTATGCTGAAAGTTTTCGGAGCTTTTCATCTTTACAGCGAACCTAGGAGGTAGGTGCAATTATTACCCTGGTTTTAGGAGGGCAGGTATTGAGTGAGGCACAGGCAGACCGCATGTCTCAGTGAAGGTCACACAGAGACTGCCGGGAGCCTATGTCTGCTTTCCCACCTAGATGCGCATCCATAAACAGCCGAGATGAGTCTTGCCTGGATTTGAACTGTCTAGATAACAATCTTATCCTGTCTTCATTGTTTTATGTCTTATTTCTTTCATACTGTGTGATATCGGTGTGACATCTACCACACACACACACACACACACACACACACACACACACTAGAAATATGATAATTAACCAGGACACAGTAACAGGTTGACTGGGCAGGAGGAAGCTGTGTGCACAGTGTTGAAGGCGGCGCAGCAGGGGCCCCTGTGTACCTGCCCTGGGGAGGGCCTGATCAGCAGAGGCCACAGCTACTTCAAGGGCCAGAGAGGGAGGCAGGGCTGGACTGGCAGTGGCTATGGCTGCTGAGGAGCCCGGGGAGGAAGGCAGGGCTGGACCAGTGGCTTGAGGGTGGACAGTGCTGCCCAATTTCGAATCATGTGTGCAGGCAAAACCCAGAAAGGAAAACCAGAGCCAGTGCGAGGGCAGTGGTGTCACAGAGATTTTACTGATGTAAATGTGATGTGGGGCTTTTAAAAAGCTTGAGCAATAAATAAAATATGTTTGAACGCAAATTTCACTTTTGTGGGTTTTAAATGAAATATTAATATATAGATTTGATAAATAATATAATGGCTGTAACTATCATGTTATCTAGAAAATTGACAGCATATGTTTAGAAAAAGGAAAAGGGGATTTTTTTAAGGGCTAAATTCTGGTCACTTGGTATGAAAACAATAGGGTGAGGGTCTGATTACTTTTCAAGAAGAGGGTTTTGAGAGTTGTTTTCAAAGGGATTATTGCCATGGATCTATACAAGGTTGTGTGTGTGTGTGTGTGTGTGTGCACGCGCCTATATGCATGCATATGCTTTCTTCTATATGTGCACAGTGTGTACATGGACATATGTGCATGTGTGCACATACATGTGCACGGATGCATAAATGACAATTCCTGAGCCACTGTAGCATTTGATGATTTTAAATTCTTTCTCCCAAATTTTATATGAAAGCCAAGATGATGTGCATTTTAATAATATTTATTAGCACATAAACGTACTGTTATTTCTTTCTTTTCTTTTCTTTTTTTAAAAGGGTTGTCTTTCAGAAAGAAAACAATTCAAAGTGCCCAGATGGTCTCCTGTCCTCTTTTATGGGTTTGCTAAGCCAGGAGGGTAGAGAGAGGCCATGGAGATATAAAATAGCAGCAAAGATTTTGCAGAGACAAAAACACCTCTCCTGAAAAACAAGCAATGGCTCAGCCCAGCCTCTGGGGAGCCGGATCCAATTGCCTTTGCTTCTGAATGCAAGGTGAGGAGAAGTTCTCCTCACACACTGAACTGGAAGATTAATGACCTCAGAGGAGGGAGATCTGTCCTAGCTCAGGAGCAAATATGCCAGGACATAAGTGCATGCACACACACACACACACACACACACACACACACACATCAGCATGCCTGCACACATATGCATGAGGGTAAACTCAGGGGACCCTCACTTGGAGGTATTGTCAGTATAACTGCTGGCAGGTGGCAGTCTGGCTTGTGGCAGTTGATAAATCTTCCCAGGCAGAGGTGGCAGGAGAGGGGTTCCTGGCAAACAGCACTCTAACCAGGAGATATTTTATGACCCAGCAGCTCTGGGGGGTTTAGATCTCAGAGGCCTGTGAAGCAGCAAGTGGCACAGTCCCTCTCCAGGAGGCGAGCAGGCACTAATTGAGGCACTGACAGCTCTAATTGAAGCAGAAACTCACTAGGAAGACTCAGCCCTGATGAAATGAGCGGTGCCACGCAGTGCACACGGCGTGTTCCTGGTTCTCACTGAGCACGCTTCCACAAGGGACACAGAAAAGATCTGTCACAGCATCGTATGGAAAGCATCTTCATCATGGAATCCCCAGCGCACTGCCTCTATAGGAGAGTTTTACCAAATATTCAAAGAGGAGCTAACAACCAGCCTCCTCAGACCACTCCAAAAATCCAAGACGAAGGAACACTCCAAGCTTCTCCTATGAGGCCAGCATTATCCTAATCCCAAAAACAGATAAAGACACTACAAAGAAAAAGCTTTACAGGCCAATATCCCTGATGATTATAGATGCTAAAATCCTCAACTAAATATATATATAATGGATCCAGTAATCCTATCTAATAAAAGAGAAACATGCAAATTGACCATATCTCCACTATGCCCACCAGCCAATCAGGAGCACATATGCAAATCAACCCAACCAAGATGGTGGTTAATTTGCATATCCAGGTGCAGAGTGAAGACTGAAGACAGTGTAGAAGGAAGCCAAGCTCTGCAGAAGGAAATGAAACTGCAGAGAAGCAAACAAGCAAGCGGGATGGTGGAGAAGGGAGGGAAGCAGGCGAAGCGGCGGAGACTGCCTCAGGAAGCCCTATTGCAGGGGGACTCTAGTATATTAAAAAGATCATACACCACAACCAAGTGGGATTTATTCCAGGGATGCAAGGCTGGTACAATATTTGCAAATCCAAAAATGTGATACATCACATAAACAAAAATCACATGATCATAGCATTTGATGCAGAAAAAGCATTCAACAAAATCCAACACCCCTTCTTGATAAAAACTCTCAGCAAAGTGTGAATAGAAGAATCATATCTCAATATGGTAAAGGCCATATATGATAAACCTACAGCCAACATCATACTCAACAGACAGAAACTAAAACCATTTCCCTTAAAAACTGGAACAAGACAGGATTGTCCACTTTCAACACTTTTATTCAACATACTACTGGAAGTCCTAGCCACAGCAATCAGACAATAAGAAGACATAAAAGACATCCAAACTAGAAAAGAGGTGATAAAACTGTCATTATTCACAGGTGACATGATATTATACATAGAAAACCCTAAAGACTCCACCAAAAAAACTACTGGAATTAATGAAGGACTTTGGCACTGTAGCAGGATACAAAATTAATACCCAGAACTTGCTGGCATTTTTATACACAAATAATGAACTCTCAAAAAGAGAAGCTAAAAAAAGAATCCCATTTACCATTGCAACAAAAAATGAAGATATTTAGGAATAAACTTACCAGGGAGGTGAAAGACCTCTACCTGGAAAACTAAAGCACATTAAGAAAAAGAGAAGAGAATATAAACAAGTGGAAGGTTATACGATGCTGATAGATTAGTAGACTTAACATCATTAAAATGTTCATACCACCCAAAGCAATATATAGGTTCAATGCAATCCCTATTAAAATACCAACATTATACCTCACATATCTAGAACAAACACTCCAAAAATTTATATGGAGCCCAAAAGAACCCCAGATAGCCACAGCAATCCTGAGAAAGAAGAACGAAGTTGGAAGGATCAGAAGACCAAATATCAAGTCAAGATATACTACAAAGCCACTTTACTAAAGATAGCCTGGGATAAGAACAGACATACAGATCAATGGAACAGAACAGAGAATCCAGAAATTAACCTAAGCCATTATGCTCACTTAATCTTCCACAAAAGAAGCAGGACAGTGGAGTAAAGACAGCCTCTTCAATAAATGACTTTGGAATCATTGGACAGCTACATGTACAAAAATGAAACTAATCTAGCAACTTACACAACACATAAGGATAAACTCAAAATGGATAAAATATTTCAATGTAAGTGGTGAAACCATAAAAATACTTGAAGAAAACATAGGCTGCAAACTATCAGACATCTCATGTAGCAACATTTTCACTGACACAATGCCTAGCGCAAGAGAAACAAAGGAAAAATATACAAATGGGACTACATCAAAATAAATAGCTTCTGCACAGCAAAAGAAATCAGCGCCAAAATGAAAAGGAAACCCACTGTATGGGAGAACATGTTTTCCACTGTGGAAGTCACTGTGGAGTTTCTTCAAAAAAATAAAAAAAAATGGAACTGCAACTTGACCCAGTGATCCCACTTCTAGGAATATATCCTTAGAAGCCTGAAATTCCTATCAGAGAGAACATATGCACCCCTAAGTTCATAGTAGTAATTACAATAGCTAAGATCTGGAAACAGCCCAAGTGGCCATCAGGAGATGAGTGGATAAAAAATTTACATTTACACCAGGGAATTCTATGCAGCAGACTAAAAGAAGAATCTCTTACTCTTTGAGGTAGCATGGAGGGACCTGGAGAGTATTATGCTAAGCAAAATAAGCCAGTCAGAGAAAAACAAGTATCACATGATCTCACTCATATGTGAAATCTAATGAAAAAAATAAACTGATGAACAAAATGGATCCAGAGACCTAGAAGCGGGAAGGTGGGAGTGAGAAGAGACCAACCAAAGAACTTGTATACCCATGAACACAAGACAATAGTGTGGTGAAGGCCTGGGAAAGGCTAAAGGGGGTCAATGGGAAAAATAGGGGAGATGAATGTAATACTTCTAACAACAAAGATTTAAACACACACACACACACACACACACACACACACACACACACACACACACACATCCCAAGCAGGTTGATCTGACTCTCTGGGGTGATCTGAGAAATGTTAGCCTGTGGCAGGCATCGGTCCGCAGTCTCCAACTGAGAAAAACACCCTCAAAAACAAATAGCCCCCCAAAT
Source organism: Pipistrellus kuhlii (assembly GCF_014108245.1). Taxonomy (NCBI): domain Eukaryota; kingdom Metazoa; phylum Chordata; class Mammalia; order Chiroptera; family Vespertilionidae; genus Pipistrellus; species Pipistrellus kuhlii. The sequence continues at coordinate 2,479,720 of NW_023425515.1, forward strand.
AAGGTCTGACTATTGCGATTGCTTTCTGCAAGCTCTAAGGGCAAGACAGCTGGCAGCAACATGACGGGGCACACTTTGAGATGCTGCAATCAGCACTAATGGCAGAGAGGAGGTCTGTGAGCTTAGAGAGGCTGCCTGGAGCCACGGGGACACTTGAGTGATGGTCCCCTTGTCTCTGGAGTCAGGGAGCTGGGGTTATGGTGTTAAGGGCATGGCTTCCAGGGCCAGCAGCCTGTGGCCTGGCTCATTAAGGAAGCGGTGGGAGAGGGGACTAGAGGGCTTGCAGGGTATGTGGCCAAGCCTGGACCTGTCCAGGTCGGTGTCAGGTTTTGAACCAAATGACACCAAGAGGAAGGGATAACTGAGGAGCTGTGTCTTACTTATGAGAGTCTGTATGAGGAACATCTGCTCATATCGGCGCTTCCTGCCTGTCCTTCAAGGCCCACTCTCCTGTCCACTGTGACCCTGCAGACCCCCTCTGCTTGGGCTGCTCTGACCATTTATTATAAACCCCTGACCTCCCATTCTCAGCTTCGGCTGCTCATCTCAGGAAGTCAGCCAGGCATTGCCAGCCAGATGGCGCACCCCCAGATCAACATGGGCAAGATAAAATGCAGACACTTCCCTCCAGCCTCCCTTCCCATCCTGATTCCTGTATCCAAGGCTCAACCTTGAACTGATCCAGGTCCCCACATCTAATCAGTGGCCTGGTCCTTCCTGTCACTGTTCATAGCATCTTTCAAAGCAGAGGTGTGCTTTCCTGTCCCTTAGCTCAGGCCTTCATCAGGGTGTCTACGCTGGCTTTGAAAAAAAATGTAACAAAATTAAACTAGACCAGCATTTCAGGCTTCTGAGGATATATTCCTAGAAGTGGGGTCACTGGGTCAAGTGGTGGTTCCATTTTTAATTTTTTGAGGAAACTCCACACTGATTTCCACAGTGGCCGTACCAGTCTGAGTTCCCACCAGCAGTGTTAAGACTCAGTCCAAGCGGTGAACGCTAGCCACGTCCAGGAGCTCTACCTTAACAAGGGTCTGCATCTTCACTCACTATCCCTCACCCGTCCCATGAGACATGACTCTCCCATGAGAGTTGCTTTTAGGTGTCAACTTGACTCATATTAAACATTGCTCAGATTAAACATGACTTCTGGGTGTGTCTGTGAGGTGTTTCTGATGGAGATGAGCTTTGAATCAGTGAACTCAGGAGAGTAGATTACCCTCCCAATGGGGGGGGAGGGGAACTTATCCAATCCACTGAGGGCCTGACCAGCACGGAAAGGCGGGGGAAGGAGGAACTGGCTCCCCAGACCCCTCAGACTAGGGATTTTCGCCATAGCATCTTTGCCGTAGACATTTTTACTGTGAGCATTTTGCTGCAGACATTTTCTCTGTGTAACTAATTAGCTGTGAGGCAATTTTGCTGTAAAAATAGGAATGACTGTTTGACAAAAAGTAAAATGCACACCTGCTTTTTTGTTTGGTTTCATCTCTCCATTGACAAGTCAAGCAGCCACTGGAGAAAAGATAAAATAACTGGTTTTCTGGTTTTTATTTCTCCATTGACGAGTCAGAGGCCTCTGGGTAATTTAAAGTATTTAAATGCACTGTCAGTTGGGTTTCATTTATCCATTGACGAAGTTCCCATAGTTGGTTCCATCTGATTTTATCTCTTTTACCGCACAACATGCATATGGCCCCCCATAGTGGTGTGGTAAAAATGTCTGCAACAATGATGTCAGCAGCACAGACACTTATGATGAAAATATTGAACATTATCTCTATCTCTATCTCTATCTCTATCTCTATCTCTATCTCTATCTCTATCTCTATCTCTATCTCTGTCATCTCTATCTCTATCTCTGTCATCTCTATCTCTATCTGTCATCTCTATCTCTATCTCTATCTCTGTCATATCTCTCTATCTCTATCTCTATCTCTATCTCTATCTCTATCTCTATCTCTATCTCTATCTCTATCTTTGCCTCTGCCTCTATCTCTATTTCTATCTCTATCTCTGTCATCTCTATCTCTATCTCTATCTCTATCTCTATCTCTATCTCTATCTCTGTCTCTATCTTTGCCTCTGCCTCTGCCTCTACCTCTATCTCTATTTATCTCTATCTCTACCCCTACCTCTACCTCTGTCTCTATACCCATGTCCTATTAGTTCTATTTTGCTGGAGAACACAAATACAGCTCCCTCAGCATGAAATACAGTTCAGGCGGGTGATCACCTGCTAATGACCATTTGGTCATGGACATTCAGCATCGCTCTAACTCCTCTGTCCTGGTGAGAATGAAGAGGGCAGTGCAGGCTCAGGGCCTGGCCTCAGCCTGGACAGAGCATGCTCCCCACAGCTGGGACCTGCTCTCTTTCTTCTGCTGCTGTCCAGTCTGTCAGTGCTGCTTTAAAATGTGTAATGGCTTCAGAATTCCACATGCACGGTGGACGTATGTGATGGACGGCCTGCTGATGCCATGCAAAACGCAGCATTTACATTTCCTAGGGAAGCACCAACCCGGAGTTTCTGAGTCCCCAGACAGCCTGGCTGTGGCCTCCTTTCATCTCCTGGCTAATCAGTGGAAGGGCAGCGCTCCATTAGACAGTGCCGAGTGCCAGCGAGGGCTGCTGATGGCCCCGTGCTGCCCTGGGCCAGCTGCCATCCCGCCCTCCTGCTAATGAGAACATTTGAGAGATTCCTGACATGCTCTGTCCCTGCAGGCTGCAGGGGTCAGGAAGGGCTGCCTTGATGAAGGGCTATGCTCACATCTTCCCAGAGTCACCCAAGCCCTCCCGCTTCCTGGCACCCTTCCAGGGACTTCGGGGACCAAATACGTATTTTCCGGCGTATAAGACGACCCCCTAATTTTTACAGTTAAAACATAGGTTTAGGCCTATATTCGCTGTATAAGACTACCCCCCACTTCAAAGAAAAGTCTTACTTTGCCGTCAAGATCTGTAGGTAAATTTTTGTGCAATTTTGGTCTTTTGCCCATGATTTTCGGTTGACTTTTTTTCGTTTCAAAAGTCGTCTTATACGCTGGAAAATAGAGTAAGTCACATGTATTCCCTGGATAGAGGCAGTGTCTGATTCTGATACAATAGAGAATATACCTGGTCTTTGTCCCACGGTCTTGGCAAAGAGTCTCAAACATCCTTGGAAATTTCTGAGTAATAAGAATGTGTCTTGATGCCTGGAGGTGTGGCTCAGTGGTTGAGTGTAGACCTATGAACTATGAACCAGGAGGTCATAGTTCGATTCCCTATCAGGGCACATACACAGGCTGGTGTTGCTCAGTGGTTGAGCATAGGCCTATGAACAAGAAGGTCATAGTTCAATTCCTGGTCAGGGCATATGCCCAGGTTGCCTGCTTGATCTCGAGTAGGGGGTGTGCAGGAGGTAGCTGATCTAAGCTTCTCTCTCATCCATATTTCTATCTCTCTCTCTCTCTCCCTCTCCTTTCTCTCTATAAAATCAATAGAAATATATTTTAATAAAATAATAAAATCTATTCTAGAACTATCACAGGAGATCTCTTCTTACACTGTCCACCTGGCATTCAAACCTGTAGGCTGTTCTCTCCTCTTCCAAACACAAGCTCTTTCATTTATGAGGGCAAAGTCCATGGTTGAGTGCATTTACATCTGTATATTACTTTGTAGCTATTAGAAAAAAAATATATATATATTGGATAGAAAAATATTTTGTACATTTAAAATATATCAAAGCAGTCACAAAATATATGCCTATTGTTAGGAAAAGATCCATCAACATTGGCCCTCAGCTTTTGGGCTTCCTTAATAATTTCATCAATTTATTATTTTTTAAATTACCATTTCAACTTTGAATTTAAGTGACCCAACAATGTTTTCAGATTCTTGTAAATAAGCTCCTCCAGAGTGTAAAACTTAGAAGTCAAAATTGTGCATTGATATGTGCAAAACATATTTTGAAGCAAACCTATTTCATAACTATGTTTTTCCAGGACATAAAAGTGTAGCAAATAGACAAGTTAATATTTTCATTGTTCTGTTGGAAATAATAGACTACCAGATTGGCTAAATTATTAATGAAATGGGAAGAATATTAGTCTTTGTGTAGCTAGCCTTTAAATAACACACACACACACACACACACACACACACACACACGCATAAACACATACTCACAGACTCACCACTGAAAATAACCTTTAAATTGCAGGCCCCTAATAAGTGACATGGCAGAGATTCTTTCCAACCTATCACTAGCACAACTAAAGTAAAGAAGATAAAGCTGGTCAAAGCCTTGCAGTTGAGAAGGAATCCCAATTGGTCTCGTAGAAAATCATACCCACGAAGAAAGATGGAAGCCATTCATGACCAACTCTATGCACAACCACCTGCTAACAACTGAGTAAATGCCGGTCCACTGTATATTCTTTCTTTGGCGGTTTAGTTATTGAAATATGAAAATAATTTGATTACAGGGGCCCCTTTCTATAAAGTGGGTCAGCACCGTGGCCCCTGAGCAATGCTACACGTTTCCGTCGTATAGTTGTGTGTTACTTGGTAATGAGTTTCGGTTGCTTGATTTCATAAGGACCTTAAAAAGGAAATTGATGGATAAGCGAGCTTGTAAATGATAAAATGCATGAAAAGGGACATCTGAAATAAACACATCTGAGAACACAACTAGGCATTTCCCCCATAAAACCGACAGGATAGAAATACAGGTGCTAAAGGCAGACACCCACTCATCTGCTGGGCTGCCCAGTGCCTGGACCCATGGCCATGGGGACTGAGGGGGAGGAGCAAGTGACTCTGTGCCCCAGATGCCAGGGGGCATGAGCATGCTGTCAGCCATTAGCTGGGTTTTTACCCTCCCCTTTCATTGTGTTTCTAGTACATCAAAGCATGGACACAGTTCTAGCAAACCAACATTTTGTTTTGTTTTTAGCCAAATGTGTATGGACACAATTGGAATTGTCAGCCCCCCAAAACCTGTGTAGGTAAAACAAACCATCTTCTTCCTTACTTTTCACTGTGAGGTACATGGACTTGCTGACGTCTGCGCCCACATCGTTGCTGACCTTGCACAGGTAGTAGCCGCTGTCTTCCTCCACCACGTGCTTGATGAGCAGTGACCCGTTGCCCAGCACCTGAATCCGGCCGTTTAGGGCGATTGGTTGGAACTGGGGAACTCCAGCCCCTGGAATGAAATAAAAGGAGGAACATTGATGCAAACATGAAGACACGTGGGCAGGCAATGAGCCCATATTCACCCAGATTAATGGAGGTAAGGGATTGACATTTAACATATAGCCTACATGACAGTCACGGGATACACCATGTGTTTTGTGTGTTTTTTTTTCTTCCCCCCAACATTGAAATACTTGTCTGGAGAGAAATACATTTATTTAAAATGACAGCATTTCAAACTCTGAGATCAAGAGTAAGAAGCCTTCCAGATAGTTTCTACATAAAAAGACAAATTTAATGGGTATTAAGTACCTGATAAATTATTCAGACATCACTGTAGAATGACTACAGAAAGAGCTGCCTCTCAGTGCACTCAATACATTCCCGGTGTTCCCAAGGACTTCATATATAAGTATGTAAACACTAGTGCTCCAGGGATATGGCATCTGAGGACCTTGCTCCTACACACAGCTGAGTCTACAAAGATGATACAAGTATTGCAGATTTCTCTTCTGAGTTCCAGTTTAGAAACACATTGATGTTGTTTGATGCTATTTAAATAAATAAGTCAGATCATCGCAGTAAAGCACCTCTCTCCTCAGAGGGCCCGCACTCAAGGAGACAATGACACAGCTCCGACATAATGTGAATGAGAAAACCACATAAAACTGTTCTGAAAAACCTATTTTAGAAATAACATAACAGAAGATGAATGTCTTGAGTGATTCCTGGGGAAGTGACAGTTTGCATTGGCTTGCTATGTTGCTTGCCCTTCTCCTGGGACATGGGTGGGACTAGGATGGTGTGAGGGCTTCTCTCATCTCTGACGTGAGACTGATGTTTTTAGGGAGAGGGCCCAGGGCTGTGGATGAGTTCCATCTTCCTGGAGAAAGCCCTAAGTGTAGGCTCAGGGTGTGTTCCCGAGAGGAGCTGCTGGTCTCCCTGGCCCTGGAACCTCCATGGGTCTGAACCAGTGAGTAGTCACAGGAGATGGGGGCACTTCTGAGTCTCCACACCAAACTGACTGTCCACCTATTGGTGTTCTTGGCTCACAGGGGCAGAGACCATGGCTGTGCCTTACCATCCCTTCTTTCTGCTGCAGATATACCTGCCCTACCAAAGAGTTAAAGGAGATTAACAGTGTATGTAAGGGGAACTTTCACACAGAATACAGAGAACAAGCAGGATCATTACAACAGGCCGTTTCTATCAAAATAAAACTGCTGGAGAGGATACATGAAAAATAGAGTTTCATTGCTGTTAAGAATGAAGAAAGACAAAAGAATGTCATTTCCATTCTAACAATGAAAAAGAGACTATGATGTCCTATTTGTCTTTGAATGAATCATAAATTTGAAGCCACAGGCCACTAGGGAAACACTTAGTTGCAAAGACTTGAAAGCCCTGCCAGTAAATTTGGGTTATATAAACAATTTCATCTTTGGCTCAGGATGGGAGGACCAGGCCATGGGCATAAATATAGGTAAAAAGTAAAGGTTTGAAGTAACTGCTCTTTCATGCACCATGGCCAGAATTCAATAAAATATGAGAAACACACAAAAATGTCTCCCAAAAATACCTGAGAAGGAAACATGAACAGATCTTATAAAGCAGAAAGTTTATAATAATTACTAGTAGCCCTGCGCAAGAATCTGTGCATAGTAGCCCCCTGTGGGGCCTGGCCACTCTGTGCCCGCTGCTCAGAGGCCATATGTAATGTAATGCCTTAATCAATCAATAAAATAAAAAGCGACAACATTGTACACCATAAAATGAATTCCAGTATATTCTATAAGATAAAAATATTATAAATTATGTTCTAATTTCATAGCAAAACTAAAATTGAAAATCAGTAACACAAATAAAGCTGGAAAACTCCCAAATACCTTTGTGCTATTGTTGGTTATTTTCTGCTTCTAATGGTTTAATCACTTATGACAAGTCAACTTTCTATCTTTGCTACTCCACAACAAGACCATCTTATAATGAACTTCTCCATGTATCAATCAATCCATCAATAGAGAGGAGGATATAGTGATAGCCTATCTCTTGAAGGGGAAGTCTGCACATTTAAATGTTAAAAATGTATTGCTAAGTTACCTAATAGAAGATGTGCCGATTTTAGTTCAATGGGGCTAGATAGTTGACATGGATTTCTGTTCACCTGTTCTGCAAATTTAAATGTTAAAAATGTATTGCTAAGTTACTTAATAGAAGATGTGCCGATTTTAGTTCAATGGGGCTAGAGAGTTGACATGGATTTCTGTTCACCTCTTCAGTAATCTGGTTAGCATAAGTAAACACATTGGGTTATTAGCCAGAAGATACACTCTAGAAACCAGAGTCATTAATTAGAAAGTGGTCCATTTTGGGTTGTTTTCTTATCCATGTACACTGCTAATCATTTTGATCTTTATCAACACAGTGTACATCTCACTTTAAATGTGCATAGTTTAACTATTTTTCTCTCTCTCTTCTTTTGCTTATAGATGTGCTTGAGCATCTTTTCATGAGTTACCAGTTCTGTGTACTTGCCTTCTAGTGAACATTCCATCCATATTCCTTGCTCATGAGTCTATTAGACTTTTGTCTTTTTCTTCTTCATTTGCCAAAGCACTTTGTGTCTTAGAAATGTTTCCATATCTCTATTTTATAAAAGAAAATATGTCTATTTTTTGTTCTTGCTGTTTTAATTGGGATAGAATGTTGAATATCACTGGCTATCTTTTTATCACCTACTAAGATGATCATTATTTTTCTATAAAAATTGTGCATTTTAAGGATTTGGTTTTATAAGTTATAAATTTCCTTCTTATGGATGAGAGGTACTTTGAAGCTTTAAAAACAGGAAAGAAGCCTGTGAGTTTGAAGTGTTTTAACTGGGTCCACAGTTTGAAAGACTGTAAAGGCTATTGATGCCTTTCTCAAAGTTAACAACACAGCGAGAGTCTGATTTTGTTTAAAGCACACAACCTGAAAATCCAGACAAATGCAGGATTGAAATGATATATCAGTTAGGCAGTAAACTGGGAAATCTCAAAACACTATGGGATTTATATAAAACCCTAAATTACAAAAACCTAGCAAATCTAATGAAATGCTGATAGAATATGAGAAAGTTCCAGGACTATTCATATAAAAAATACATGTTTTCCTTTCTTCAAAGAATTTTCCCCAGAAAAACATTTGTAATATTTGATGCATGTATACTAATAAATTACAATATAAAATTTAACATTAAGCCATCTCAATTAAACAGTGAAAAAGTCTTATCTATTAATACCTATCTGGAGAGAGAAAGTGCCTCCTTAGGTAAAGGTCCAAAAGAAGACAGAAACAAAGTATAAATGCATTTGAAAAACAACCTCTCCTTTTTTTTTCACAGAAAGTGAACCTAACATGTAGGTGACACCATTTACAAATCTGATCATGCTTTTTGCTAAAAAGAATAAGAAGGATGACAGTCCCAAAGTTTAGAACTTTTTTTTTTAAGGGACATGAACTTCCTCACAATTTGATAAAATTATCCATCATCGACTTTAAATTCACCATTTATTATAAAGAGCAAACTTTAACAGAGTTCATACAATATTCAACATTCAGTAATCTGGTTAGCATAAGTAAACACGTTGGGTTATTAGCCAGAAGATGCACTCTAGAAACCAGAGTCATTAATTAGAGAGCGGTCCATTTTCTGAGGACAGCTGGGGTCAAGTGGGGACAATGCAGATGCTCTATGATACATGTGTCAAACACAAGGCCTGCGGGCCAAATTCGTCCCGCCAGGCCTTGCAATGTGGCCCACACCGTGCTGTCATCACTGCACTCCGCTGCGTTTCCATCACAATGACAGTTTATGACTGTTCAGTAAACCATTCGGCCTGCGATTTAGGCTGGATTTTAGATTTTGGCCCCTTCTCTGATTGAGTTCGACACCCCTACTATGACATGAAAAGGTAATGTTAAAGCGCTGTGTAAGGCACACACCCAATCACAGGCTATGCTAACACGGTGTGGCCTTCCTAATTTATTGAGAAGATATTCCTAGCAGTGTTCACAAGGACTGAGGGAGAGGGAAGAGTGGAAAGAGTGGGAAAAGAATAGCTTAGTGTCACCAAGGGGGCCCACTTGGAAGGCAGCAGCACATATTGGTTTGTCTTGTCTTCCATTCTTAAGTCTTCACTGGCCTGTCATCTACTCTCTCTGCAGCCTTAATTCCCTCATCTATGAAATGGGAAGAATAATCCCATTTCCATACATGTATTGATAGATTGTTCACACAAGGCAACAGAACAGGTGAACAGAAATCCATGTCAACTATCTATGACAGTTTTGAAAAGGGAAAATAATGAACAGAGTATAATTATACTACATACTAAATTATATTAGGAAGAGATGAACCTCCGATTTATGGGGTCATGATGCCAGAATAGATAGGTCGGTGTAACAGAGGGATAAAAGGACAGACCTCTATAGAAACATTTTTTCCCCACAGATTATAAAACAATTCAAGTCCGTGGGGAAAGGTTGGGCTATTCAGTAAATGGTTTTAGGACAACTGGCTAGCCATGTGAGCGGATGATGACAATAACCATGATGATGATAACAGCTAATGCGTATTGACTCATTGCTGTGTGCCAGGCACCATAATAATAAATGCTTTCTATGAATCATCTTACTCAATCATCACATTAAGCCCTTATCCTATTTGCTTCACATATGAGAAAGCGCTGGTTCATGCGGGTTAAGTGATTTTCCTGCAGCCAGATGGTGGTGTGTGTCTGAACTTAGTCCACAATTATTAACTGATAATTTCTCCTAGTTCTCCTAGATTCCTACTTTCCTTATTTTTCTAAAATGAAGCCCAAACATTTAATAAAGATTAATATATAAACAATAAGGATTTAAGGATGGCAGCATAAAACCAGCATTTCTTCTCTTCCTGGAAACCATACAAAAGCAAATGGGAGAAAGAGAAATAGAAAATATAAACTCCATTTTGCATGGAATTAGGCAGCACAATAGCTAAAACATTAACCACAAAATAGGCGACTGAGCTACCAGCCCTGCCTACTGAGAAGTGTACATGCAGTTGGACAAGGAGAGGCGAACCATGGCTGTGACTCTGAGCAGAGAGAGGCCGAGACTCCTGACCCTAACCCCAGCCTCATGAGCTCTCCTGGATTTGTCCATTTCAGTGAGTGGCCCCTGACCGGGAATCGAACCAGTAGCCTTTCGGTGCCACAATGGCGGGGCAGATGACCCAATTTTAAATGCAAACTGCTCTCCACTCCTCTCCCATCCCAGAAACACAGGCACACTCGGACTCCCGTCTTTGGACATTCCCAGGACCAAAGCTTCCCTGGAGCTCAGAAGTGGCCCTGGCTGTGGGCAGCCAGAGAGCAAAGGAAGCCCAGGCAGGCAATGGGCTGTGCATCGGCAATCTCTATCACTAGCAGCCCCTTCCTGGCCCTCTGCAGCTAACGAAGGGATAGCCATGGTCCAGACAGTTACTGAAACCTGTTGTCTCCACCATTAATGGCATATATGTGCTTAGCTGTGCATTTTCTGGAGCACAGGTGAGGCCCACCAGGTGTTAAGCCCTGATTGAAAACATTTTTTTTTTTTCTTTCAGATAAGAGGCCTCATTTGTTTGTGTAAAAGAACAAATATCAGGAGGCAGGATTGAATGTCTTAGAGTTCGCGTATCCAGACCCAAGGTCAAAAAAATGTAATAACATTATTCTCAGCAAAGATTGTTTCACTTCTGCAGCAGCTGCATTTACCCAGGAATGCTGCAGCCCATGGTGAATGGTTACATCTCTCAGAGCCACAGGCAGAGTCTGCTTTGTTTGTTATTTTTGTCACATAAAAAGGAGCTGCACCTGTGTACTGAGCGAGTATTTGATCATTGGAAATCGTTCCATAAACAAGGCTACACTCCTCTTAAGAAGTATCTTTATTATTTGGATAATTAGGATAGTAATACGCAATATCTCTATATTCGATTGGGGAACATTAAAAAAATAAGCACAATGCGTGATATTTTATTGGTTGTAAGGCAGGCAATGCAGTGAAATGTGAGAAACTGTGCACATTAAAATCCTGGCCAGTGGTCACTGCATACTGAAGGCCATAGAAACTGCTTACTCTTTGAGCCGGCAATTTCACATGTAGAAATTTATCCCTAGGGCAAAATGGACACATCTACAAAGGCCAAGGAGATAGAAGTCATTATGACATTTTTATAACAGTGAAAAACGAGAAAAAGCAAACACACAATATCCAGCCATAGTGTTGGACACACCTAATTGCCCCTTGCCCATCCTCCCCTCTTACTCGGTGGCCTAGCACAAGTTGTGGTCATAAAGTAGGTATGCTCAGCTGCAACACAGCTTGCAGACCCCCTAAGGCTCAAGGTAACTTAGCCAGGGAGATGTTAGCAGAATTGACTAATGTCACATTCTGGAAAGATCTGACAAGGGAGTTGAATCAGAGTGGTAGCCCTCTCCCTTCTCCCTGGGAAGGTGGAAATGGCCACTGAGCTCAGTGGTCCTTTTTAAAATTGATTTCAGAGAGAAAGGGAGAGGGAGAGAGAGAGAAACATCAATAATGAGGGAGAATCATAGATTGGCTGCCTTCTGCACAGCCCTTATATGGATCGAGCCCATGACCTGGGCATGTGCCGTGGCCAGGAATTGAACTGTGACCTCCTGGTTCATAAGTAGATACTCAACCATTGAGCCACACCAGCTCAGAGAGATATAAACAGTTTGGGTACCTAGTGACTTAGAGGAGAAAACAAATTAGTCCTGAACTATCTACATTTAGACTCTTTGTGGTTTAAGTCACTGAATTTAATCATAAGGCAAAAAGTAGGTAGAGCCGAAACCGGTTTGGCTCAGTGGTAGAGCGTCGGTCTGCAGACTGAAAGGTCTCGGGTTCGATTCCGGTCAAGGGCATGTATATTGGTTGCAGGCACATCCCCGGTAGGGGGTGTGCAAGAGACAGCTGGTCAATGTTTCTCTCTCATCGATGTTTCTAGCTCTCTATCCCTCTCTCCTCCTCTCTGTAAAAAATCAAATCAATAAAATATATTTAAAAAAGTAGGTAGATGTACTTATTGATATATTAATATAAATCTACACAGACATTAAAAAAATCATATTGAACACCCATATTTGTTGACAAGAAAAGACACCCATAGCATATTGTTAACTGAAGAAAGAAGATTATAAGTCAGAAATATATGTCTGTCTATCTATCATCAATCTATCTATCTATCTATCTATCTATCTATCTATCTATCTATCTATGCATGCCTGGGGAGAGGTCTAAAGGCTAAGCAAAAAATGTTTGCAGTAGTCATCTTTGAATGATGTTATTTCAGGGAACTTAACTCTTTTAAAATTCAGTTTGCCACCATTTATAATTTTTTTCTTTGATGATTTTATATGACACATGAAATCTAAAGATAATAGGCTACTGTAGCTTAATTTGCACATCAATAATGGGAAGAAATAAATGTATGTGCTGTCTATGACAGACAAAGCATTATTTAACCTGTGAAAAATACTCTTGCAAAGAAATAAGACACAGAGATGTGTGCAAGCGCATACATAAGAAATTTCCCAATGGGAAAACAGAAGTGGCCAGTTAACAGAACAAAAACACTTCCAATAGCATCAGTGACCTAAATATGCAATTAAAACAGAAAAGGATTTCACTCATCACATTGTGAAGACAGAATAAAAAGATCTTATCTAATTGGCAAGAATGCAGGGACACCCACAGCCTCATACTGCTGGAGGGAATGTAAATTACTCTAACATTTTCCAAAGGGACCTGGGCCAGTACAGACCCAGATCTTGAATGTGCTCATGGTATTTTATTGCTAGGAATTTAGTGGGAGAAAGCAATCACACTTACACACATTGCATTAACCTACAGAGATGCTCATTGCCATGGTGTTTATAGTTCTGAGAAACTGGACACAACCTAAGAGGCAGGGAATATCCACAGTGGCAAACATTAGAAATAATTTTGAAGAAGATAAGCATCACAGAAAATGTACATAATATCACGTATGCACACCTATATAAACTAAATTCAATGTATGATGTTGATTTTTGCCCATATAATGCAACATGGGGCTTCAAGATAAGAAGTCACGTGGGCAGACACTCTGAATAATAGGCTTGTATTTGTGAATAAACCACTTTTATATGGATAATGGATGGGGCATGCTGCAGCCTCAGAGATTTCTTAAAATAATTCAATTGATTTTCCCTGTAACTCAAAGGTGTCTATCACCTTCTTGGCTCCCTCTCTTCCTTTTTCATGGAAGGAAATACACTAGAAGGGATTGTAGGATATGTGCCATTTGTTTATTTGATATAATTGTTATTTCTCATAGTAAAAAAATGCAACACTGTATTTTAAACAGAAACATCCAGAATACAAACCATGATTAAATAAATATAAATAAATACACTCATAACAAACATATACAGTAGGTCCCAGATTGTTACAAAAAAGATTAAATTCATTTGTTTGTTTATCCAACTAGTATATATTTGACCCTCAACTACTATTTGATAAGTAAATTACTAAATGAGAACACAAAAACAACTTCCAGCATGTTCATATACGTAGCTAAAGAACCTTTCGTGGGGAAGATGATAAGATAGATGTAAGTCATATTTACAGTGTCCAGAATGGCTTCCCCATTAGTTTACATCTTGCACATTTTTATTCATACCTTGTTTACAGTGTTTCCTTAGAAAGAAACTGCTGCTTTGCTTTTGAAGAGAAAGCATGATTAGAAATGAAAGCTCAAAATAGACATTGGATGTGTTTATTTTTGTATGTGATTTGTACAATCTAAGGTGACCAGTTAAATAAAACAATAAAAAGAACCGTGTTTTCAATCTTCTAAACCACTGAATCTCATATGTGTGAATACTGGGGAAATAAAGCTCCAAAATGAGCAATTCTGATGATTTCTACTTGTACTTCCACCTATAGGGGTTGCATGGTCTCCAGGTAGCATGGTTATGCAATATCTGTAGGCAACGCAGAACTGTCCCAGGTGCTGAAATAAATTACAGGCGTAACCTGCCTCCCCATTCACGATCTTTTCCAGGTCACGTTATCTACAAATAGATAGGTCATGGTCTGAATGAAATACGGAGGCTGACTACTAGTAGTATGTGTAAAAGAAAGATAGACTGGGGACAGATCAGGAAACATCTTTGGAAGGACTACAAATTCTCATCTAATTCTTTGGAATGGGCATATGTATGACAGACGACATGCAAACAAGTAACTTCATACCTTTGGAGAATTTCCACACTATTGTGGGTACAGGATAACCCTCGGCTGAGCAATTGAGAATGACAGCCTTGCCATAAATCCCGTCCTGGTCTCGTGGCTGAACCACAAACTTGGGAGGAACTGAAAAGAGAGAAATGTCACCAGTAATTCAGACAAGATCACAATTCATTAAAGGTATGATTTTAAGAAACCCAACAATTTAGTGAACATTAAAACACGAAGTATTTTTATATATATGGAAATTTAAAAAAACAGCATTTGCAATTTGGGATAAATTAGGGATGCTATCTCATGGCAGGCAACTGTTCTTATTTATACCAATGAGCTTCTGCAGATGGAGTTACTTTGCACTGGGGAAAACTAGAGTGTGGGAGTTGAGCTACACCAAGCGACTGTGACATTTTGTTTTTGATTTGTTTTGGAAGATCTTCAGGGATCCACTCCATGGAAAATAGAATCAGAACCACAATTTGAAGAAGAGATAAAACATATTTGCTCATCAAAGAGTAATTATGAAGATTAAGTATTCTTCTTGGTGTGGACTGCTCAAAGCATTTGATAATTACTCTTCCTGAAATAGGAGATGAAGGGAGAATGAAAAGGCATTCCCTAAAGGATAAAGAACAAAGCATATTACTGAACTTCTCTCAAATATATGATGAAGACATATAGACTGTTATTCCTGAGGTCAGCACCCTCTGGGCCAAAGGGGGACTATGAAGGCTAGTTGATGTGAGGTACCATGATGGCTTTATAGTATAGCAATTTAAGAAACAGGTTAAAGCTATATAATATAGCTATTTAAGAAGCTTGAGTTTTGTGTGGTGTTGGAAAAATTCTATTTTTCTTCAAACCATACACATACACTTCATTGAAAACATACAAACATACTTGCCAAGGGAAAGCAGGTGCTTTGAGTTAAGGTATTGTGATTTTAAGAGTATTCAAGTCTTCTCTTAAGGAGAAGATATGGATTCTTCTAGGATTTGCAGGTGTTAGAATCTTGGAATCTTTTCCAACAGGTCAATGATGAATTATGAGATGGGCTTTCAATGAGGCAGGATTATGTGAGAGGAAACAGATTATGTTGTCTATATTATGCACTTAGCAAATATGGGTGTTCTTCCTCTCGTTCTCACAATTCCTTGAAAAGCTAACTTTGCCTGCCTGCAATTTTCAGGATTCTTCATTCTGAAACAAAAAGGTGAACCTATATGTACATGTAGGAAGACAGGAGTTCCAGCCACTACATGAGATGACTGGGAGGAAGATCAGAGTCTAGGTTAGAAGGAGCTTAGGAGCTTAGAAGCACACTGAAATTATCTGAGCCATAGTGAAGGTCACTTTGGCCAAAAAAATAGCCAAGGAGGGGAGAAAAATATCAAGTGAAAATGAGGCCATTAGGGTGAGTCCTAATCCAATCTGACTGGTGTTCTTATGAGAAGAGAGGATTAGGGCACACAGACAAAAACCAGGCATGTGCCCACATGGAGAAAAGGCTGCTATCTGCAAATCAAGGACGAAGGACTCAGAAGAAACAAAATTTGCCAACACTTTAGGACTTCTGGCCTCCAGAATTGTGAGAAAATAAATACCTGCTGTTTAAGATACCCAGTCTGTTGTATATGGTTACAAGAGCCCTACCAAATTAATACAGTAGCCATCCTAATGGCTCATTGTGGTTTTGGTTTGCATTTCTTATGAGTATCTCTTCAGGTACTCATTGGACGTGTGTGTCTTCTTTTGAGAAGCATCTGCTCAAGTCCTTTTCCATTAAAAAAAAAAAAGACACAAGATGCATCTGTCAATGGAACCCACTTTTGTGTTTCTGGAAGAGACAATGAAACAAAGACTAGGAGTAGGGAGCCAAAGGGTTAAATCTCTAAATCTGCTACTTCCTGTTAGATGATCTTGTGCAAGTTATCAAATGTCTTTTAACTTTAATTTTCTTATGTGTAAATGGGGACTGATGACATCACTCATCTTATAGGATTGGTGTGGAGATCAAATGAACTAAGATTATAAATATTCTCAGAAGAGTGCCTGAGTCTCACAGGGGTGCTAGTTAATTTGAGATATTCAGGTAGGTGCAGCTTTAACATAACACAGTTCCCAACTCACAAGTTAAATAAGTTACACAGTCAATGAATCTCTTCAATATTCCTTATCTGGAAGCAATTTTACTTCACTTAAATGATATTCTGAGTCAAGTATATTTAATAAAATGTAAATATATTTAAAATAAGATGATCAGGGAGGACTACCTCACAGTGTACTTCTAGGAAAATACTAGAGAATTTGTAGAGCAAATTTTTCTAATAAAAATAATCCATCAACCTCAAGGATAAATTACAAACTGTAAGACATCATGCCAGATTTTTCCTGCTGAGGTAGAAGGCAAATATGCAGTCACCTACATTTTATGATCTATTTGGCTCAAATTCTGCTAAGAGCAAGGAACCCCTTGTCAGATATGCAGGTAACTAATCTTTTGTATTTCCTCTGGAAGAATGTCTAATTATAATTGATCCATGACCACTCACATTGACTTGGTTTTAATCCAAAGGGATGTCACTTAAAAACTGATCAAAGAGGTTTGCATGGGAAATAACCATTGACATATTTTGACTGTAAGGTAATTACAGATGGAAATTGCCCATAAAATTGAGAATTATCTTTCATATCCCTCTTTCATCTCTTATTATAGGTACTGATGATTCTGGCAAATATATAATTTATACTCAAATTCTGTACTCATTTCATTGCCATGCTCTAGTTCTAAATTCCTACTTCTGTCTTCTCCACCCAGCACGATCACTGTTATACCCTGTCAGGGTTTAGAAAGTGCTCCAGGAAGAAATCTGGAGTTCAACTCATATTTCTTCTCTCAAGGATCACAGCTCTGTGCTGCTGTCCCACTCCCTGAAAATTGTTGCTTTATAATTTTTTGTCCAGTTTTATAGTTGTTTTCAGTAGGAGAATAAATACATTACCTATTACTCTCTGGTGGTTCCATTCAATAAATTTTTAAGTTAGTGTTTCAAGTTAGTTGAGCCAAAATTTGCCTTCATGAAATTTCCAATCATTTCTACTGCTTCTACCTTTTGCGCGCCTGCGCGCGCACACACACACACTCTCACACACACTATGCATAATACTATACTAGGTTTGAACAGATTCCACTAATGCCAAAATCTAATCCCAGTTTATTAATTCAAAGACTTTGATACTATAATTATTGTCTCTTTACTTGCCACATATTTCTCTCTCTCTATTGACTCATTTCAATGAGCATGTAAGCTTCCTTTGTCCCATGTTCATCTCTAACTTTTCCACATTCTGCTGTCTGTCATAGCAACATACCTTTAAATATGAAAATAGTTTTTTTTTTTTTAAATCCTACATATTCATTCATCCCCCTTTCTTAAGCCTTACTAATCAGGTATTTACTGCAGCCATGCCACTCTTTAAGGCCACAAATAATATTCATCTTCCTAAACTCAATGACCAAGTATTGTTTTTTCCTCTTTCTTTCTCCTAGTGGGCTTTGAAATATCGCATGACCTATTTTTCTTGATACACTTCCTACTTTGTTTTTAAGAGCCCGCAGTCCCTTGAATTTCTCCTATTTCACTAGTTGTTCTTTCTACCTGTCTCCTTTGTTGATGCCTCCTTATTCTAGAATCTTAAATATTGGAATGCCTTGGGTCTAAGTCTCTGTTTCTCCCACATCATTGTTTCCCTTCTCACAATTGTTATTACTTGCATCTTCTCTACCTATGTGGAAGACAATTCCATTTACCTTACTAGGTAAAATATGTTCTTCATTATAAATTCCTCTTTCTCTCATTTGCAGCATTCACTTAATAAACATGTGTTGTTTGCTTCACCTCCAATATATATTGCAAATTCAACTGCCATTACCACCTTCATTCAAGGCACTTTTTATCTTGCCTGAACCTCAGAAATAGTCTCTTACCTATTATCCTTACATTCTGGACCAGTCCACTCATTGCTCAGCTACTAGTGTGATAATTAGAAAGATAAATCAGGCCATGCTACTGACCTGGTTAAAATCATCAATGATCTCTTTGCATTTAGAAAAAAAAAATCTAGACATATTTCTTTTTTGGTAATATCTTGAAACTTCATTTTTCAGGTAGATAAAACCTTGGTTTGGAGTTTAGATGTTTGTGTATTTTTTTAATGGGATTACATCAAGTTCTATGAATTCTAGTTATCCTATATAATAAAAGCCTAATATACTAAGTGTCCAAGTTGACTGGTCGGCTATTCAACCAATCAAAGTGTAATATGCTAATAATATGCTAAGGCTGCTCAACTACTCACTATGATGTGCACTGACCACCAGGGGACAGATTCTCTGACTGGTAGGTTAGCTTGCTGCTGGGGTCCTCTAATCGGGATAGGCCTTGGAGTCCTCCTGAAGTCCCAATCTGGCTGGCCAACCTCCTGCATCCCTCCTGGCCCTGATCATGCACCTGTGGGGTCTCTCAGCCTGGTCTATGCCCTCTCATAATCTGGGACTCCTCAGGGGATGTCAGAGGGCCGGTTTTGGCTCATTCCCACAGGCCAGGCTGAGGAACCCTGCTGGTGCATGAATTTGTGCATGGGGCCTCTAGTACATTTATAATATTTCAAACCAACACCATAACTTTGGCTGCTTAACCACCATCCCTCCTATGTGTCCTGCTCACCTCTCACTATTAGCTGGCTCTGGTGCACCACGGCCGCTGCCTCATTCCGGGCTATGCAGGTGTAATTCCCATTGTGCATGAGGGAGAGGTTGGAAATCCTTAGGGAGCTTGTGAAGTCGATGTTGTCAATGGTCACCCCGAGGCTCGCTGGGATTGGCCGGCCATCCTTCTGCCAGGTGATCGTGATAGGTAGGTCCCCTGAGACCACCACGCATGGGATGAAGACCCTCTGGCCAATGGAGAATCTCGGAAACTCAAAGGGTTGGATAAAAGGTGGGACTGAAAGACAGGGGAAGAAAGTAATAGAGAAAATACACTAATGAGCTGTGTGAATATTTTATATGTTCTTTTCCTGTAAACCTTTTGCAAGACATTGAGCATCCTATTTTCAACTGTTGCAACACTCCTACTTATTATCTCATCTCTTCGTCTAAACCAGATGTTGAGAATGCAGGATACTGATGAGGGCTCAATCAGAAGCCTCGCTGGCAAGTCAAAGGGTGCCAGAGACTAAGAACTGTGACATGCCCAGCAGTTGGGGAAGGCTTTGTGCTGGGGCCTTGAATAGTCAGCTTTTGTGCAATCAAAACAAAATCATAGTACTTAATTAAGACTCTGAATCATTTATTCTATTTAATTGTTAAATGGAAAAAAGAGATAGCCATCTATTTAAAAAATATTTACATAAAAAAAACCAAAATAGTTAAATGTTTTCATGATGAAAGGAAGAATTTAGTTAGAGAGAGAAGTCATTGTTCTCAGAAAAATCTCAACATCAGGTTTGTAACTCGTTGCTTTGCTCCCAACATTAGATCAGGAAGCATCTTTAAAAAATACAGGTTAAACCTAGAGACCTAATTTTCAATCATATCACTTCTCTCTCCACTACAAATGCTGTCTCCCTGACTTCAGCCATGAATCACAGGTCTGCAATATAAATGCTCTAAAAAGTCTTGAAAGTCTCATATCTCATATTTTACATAAGATATAAAAAAATAGAGGCAAAAATGAAAACATGTAATTTTAAAGACTCATATGATTTGGATACACCAAATTGCCCCTTTGAGACACATTGCTTACACTATCTGGTTCATTGCATTACCTTCTCTGGAAAATTTTCTGAGTCTTGCTGACAGTGAGAGCTTGTAGTATTATAGGAGCAGAAATTCCAATGTGACCTGCAACAGGTTCTGACATACCCTTCCTACATGAAGTATGTACATATCTACAACATGTCACTTACCTCCAAGTCTGCTTTTTTATTCTCTATGATGAGAGTTCCTTTCTCTATGATAACACAGAGCCTCTGAATGCTGCCAAATGTTAATTTAGACTCTTCTTATTCTTTAATCAATTAACTGCTCTTTCTCTTAGTAATGTATAACTCCTATTCTTTATGCACCTTTAATAAGAATGTTAAGTAAGGCTAATACCTTTCTGTGTTTTGTTTCTCAAAAATTAATGTTATTCTTTCTCATAGGAGGGAGAACAAATGAAAACAAATATGGGTTGGGTGTTGGTCAGTAATTAGCAGTTGCTTTTTCATTTTTTTATTAAGGTTTTATATGTATACATATATTACCATTCCACGTCCCCCCACTCCCATACATGCCCGCCCTCCCCAGAGTTTTGCGTCCTTGGTTATGCTTATATGAATGCATACAAGTCTTTGGTTGATCTCTTATCTCCCCCATATCTCCCTACCCTTCCCTGTAATTTTTTATCCAGTTTCTTTAACTACGATTCTATTTCTTCATGTGTAAACTGGTGATAATGAAACACAATTCATGAGCACGTTGGGGGAGAGCTTAATAGAATGTCAGCAGAGAGCCCAGGGGGCCGATAGCAGCTGCTCAAGTAGTATCACCCTATCTTTCTTCTTCTTTACATTTCTTTTTCCTATTTGGTAATTCTCTGGGGAAAAAATCAAATCAATCACATGGGTGCCAAGAGTCACTAAGGCTCAGTTTGTTTTGCCATATATCCTTTCTCAATTCCACATTTTGCCTCCTTTATTCTTGTAGCAACTTAACCCATGGCCACCACACAGTCCCCAGGTTGACAGCTCTTGGTCCTGAACGCTCAAAGGGTCTGCCTCAAGCCCAAGTCTTCTGAATCACAGCCTTGGATGTTTTGACCTTCCCAACCCATTTTCCTGTCTGCCTCCTTTTCTCCATGCTGCCCACCAAGCCCCTTTCCCCCATCCTTTAAGAAGATTTCTTTTATTAACATCTTCCTTGCTTCATAATATTCCCAAAGATTGTATCTGCTAACTCAAATCCCATGGCTGGTCTCAGAAAGTTCAGCCTCAATTCCACACTCCTCGAAGGTGCCCACATGCCAACTGGATTAGCCAAGGGCTTGCACAGGCTTCTAGCTCTGTGCTGTACATTGAAATGTGAGCTGTACCCGACCAATTTCAGCCCTCAAATCCCTAGTTCAAAGTTCTCATGGTCTGAGTCCACAATGGTGGTCCCTGGATACTTTACACAAAACCATATCCTTTGACTTTCTCAAGCCACTGGTATTTCAGGTTCCATCTCTCACCCTTTCCATAATCCAGATCAGAATGTCTGGACTCATCTTGGGTTTTTACCAAACCTTGCTTACCAATTCCACTCCTTCCTTTTTAGCTCTCTAATTTAACTAATCTCCCTCTCCCTCTCCCTCTCCCTCTCCCTCTCCCTCTCCCTCTCCCTCTCCCTCTCCCTCTCCCTCCCACTTACTTACTTACTTACTTACTTACTTAAAATAATCCTCTTTAAAGAGCATTCTTTCAAAGTTCTTTGCCTCAATTTCTCTGCACTCCCTTCCTGGCTTCCAAATGCAATATGAGATACTTTTCTAAACCACCCAGCGGAGTTGCCCTGAAATCCCCAGATGTGTATTTAAGTCTTAAATATTTTACTGAGCTACCCTGAGTAGGTCTCCTGCTCTTTCTTATTCTGTTTCTCTAATTATGTTTTATCTACATTCCAGAGTCACCATGAGTATTAATTAAGGTCACACATATGAAAGTGTTTTGTAAATGATAAAGTTTAATATAAATATAAATAGAAGGTGACATTTTTGTCTAGCAGCCAATTAACTTTCCTGGCAGTGTTGGTCCCTAGCAATTAGAACACTCAATTAGTCACTGTTCCAGTTCAACGTGGCACCTAAAATGAGGAAGAAAACACTTTGAAATGTGTTAAATACAACACTGCTTGTTAA
Source organism: Pipistrellus kuhlii (assembly GCF_014108245.1). NCBI lineage: Eukaryota > Metazoa > Chordata > Mammalia > Chiroptera > Vespertilionidae > Pipistrellus > Pipistrellus kuhlii. Next base: position 2,502,171 of record NW_023425515.1, read on the forward strand.
GTTGAAGTGAAAGAAGGGATTTTAATTTTCATTTCTCTCTACATGTTTGAATACAGCAAAACTATTCTTCTGGTTAGTCAATTATTTCTGAACTACTTAAGTTTCAGGCATTATCAATAATTAACACATTATACCAATCTTTAAGTTTTTTCAAATTTCCAAATCATGAAATGATAAAAACAAAACAAACAAAAAACAAAAACAAAGGGCAATGACTATGACCAAAAAAGACATGACAGAAATATATCGATACTATTGTTTCCAAATGGCACACACACACACACACACACACACACACACACACCCTCTATTCAGGGTTAAAGACAAGCCCCTGGAGACAATATAAAAATTGTTTGGACTCACATTTGCAGCATTATTGATGCAAACAAATGGACCCACTTCCAAAGGATGTCAACCAAGGAGGCATCATATTTGCTCTTCCAAAAATCACCATGTAGTATAACAGGAAGGTAACAGAATTGTATTTATATGAATAAAAAAATAAAGACTGGCGCTAGCTGGTTTGGCTCAGTGGATAGAGCATCAGCCTGTGGACTGAAAGGTCCCAGGTTCGATTCCAGTCAAGGGCATATGCTCAGGTTGTGGGCTCAATCTCCAGTAGGGGACATGCAAGAGGCAGCCAATCAATGATTCTCTCTCATCATTGATATTTCTATATCTCTTTCCCTTTCCCTTCTTCTCTGAAATCAAAAAAATCAATTGATATTTTAAAAGTCAGTGAATGCATTGGAACAACAAATTGATGCTTCTCTCTCCCTCTTTCTCTCTAAAATCAATAATAATAAAAAAAAGACTGTTTTTCAACCCTTATCCACAGGGAATGTAAACAAACTCAGTCATTTCCTATAATTCAGTTGATCCCTTCTCTTTCCCCTTATCATAATTGAAAACAGTAATGATTATTAATTTTTTAAAAGCTTTGATTTTGTAATACTATCAACAATAAAAATATACAAAAGCTTTAATTATTAATTTTTTAAAAATTGTGAGCACTGGTGTGTGATTTAATTTATATGTTTCATTTAAAATTTCAGTGTACAGAAGTCAATTTGGTTATGGCCTTCTTAATGACATCTGAGTAAAGGCTGAGTAAATTTTTAATAGTATGTGATTGTTATTACATATGTATTGAAAATGAGAGGTTATCCTAAGCAAGAAATGCAAGTAGTATCTTAAATCAAATTACTCTCAATATCTTTGGTGAACATGACAAACAAAAAATAAAAGCATGCCCTAAGCTGATTTATAAGAATCCAAAATTTATTATTTTTTATGTTTTATCTGGGAAGTCCTATATGGCTTAAACAGGTTAAACTCTATATACCTAGCCTACAGTTTCCCTTTTCAATATGTACAATTTCATTAGTCTACACAGAAGAGAAGAAATTAAAGATAAGTAAGGTAGGATATCTGGCAGCATTGCTACCTGACAATTATATTTAGTTTAGAAAATGCTCCTTGCCTAGCTGGTGTGGCTCAGTGGTTGCACATCAGCCCTTGAACTAGGAGATCACAGTTTAATTCCCGGGGTGTGAGAATGCTTATAGAAATCTATATTTCTCTCTCATCAATGTTTCTCTATATCCCTTACTCTTCCTCTCTCTAAATTCAATAAAAAAAGACCCGGAGACAGAGAAATATCCATTAGACTGTCAAACCTCAGAGAGAAGGTAGGGGGGAGTGGGAAGGGGTAAGTGGGAGAGATCAACCAAAGGACTTGTATGTATGCATATAAGCCTAACCAGTGGTCTCAGATAACAGGGGGGTGGAGCATGCGTGGGGAGGGGCTTGGGATGGGAATGGGGGAATGAGGACAAACATGTGATACCTTAATAAAGAAATTTTAAAAAAAGCTTTTCTAATCAAATTTTTGTTAGTGTGTGACATTTTCATAAGATGGAGCCATAGAGTGATGTGGAGACTATTAGCCACCTGGAGGCTATTCTTAGAGATGGTAAGGATGGCTCTTGCTTTGTTGACTTGGTGGTTGTAAGCTTATGGAGATCTTTGGTTTCACTACCGTCTGGCATCTGAGGACATTCTGCTCTCTTTGTCTGACTCATCTGTTTGTCACACCTGACATCCTCTTGCCATCTGGCCCCCTCCCAACCCTGCCTATCAGTAGCCTTTGCTGGGCTTCTATTGCCTAATATGGCTCTTATCTCTGGGGTTGGTTCTTTTGAGGGAGAATGTGCTTGCTTTACTGAGCACATTTTATTAGATGAACATACACATTCTTGAAGTCATTATCAGGCCTGTTCATATTTATTTCACTCTTTTAACATCTGTTGTTTTCCTTTTCCTCCTTCTCTTGTAACTTAAGCTTGTCTCTGGTTAAAGGTGTGATGGAGGCAGGCAGCTTATCCAGGAACTTCACAACTCTGACACTGTGATTGGTCCAGGAAGGGCTGATGGTCTATGCAGGCATCTTCAAACTACGGCCCTCGGGCCACATGCAGCCCACAGAGGAGTCTGATCCGGCCCGCCAGGTTTTTTGGGCAGTGAGCGCAGCCGAGGTGTTACAGTAGGAATTAGTAGTTCATATAGTCTGGCCCTCCAGCTCTCTGAGGGACCGTGATCTGGCCCCCACTTTAAAAAGTTTGAGGACGCCTGGTACAGAGAGCCAACCAGAGTCCTGCCTTAAAATTTGCTTATGTGGACTGATTGGAGCATGTGGGTCCAGGGACAGCCAGGACCTATTTACCTGCCATAAATGGAGAAGCTGCTCTGACTGAACTAAGCCCAGGTGCTGAGGGAAACACCAAAGACACAGAGAAGGTTCCAATGATAATTCAGGGTCTGGACTAGGTCTCCCCTGAGGTCTACACTATCTCAGCCCTTCCCAAAGATTGCCTGAATACACCCTTGAAGCTCCGTCAATATCTCCCCAACACACTGTTGTAACTGCTGTGAAGCTAGTTTGATTCAGCTTCCCATACTTTGCCATCAGGAAGGCCATGGTCAATACATTTACAAATTTTACAAAATTTAAAGAGACAGATTTAAATTTCAAGTTGCCCTTGCTTGAATTTTTGTCAGATATCATCTTCAGATATTTGGTGAGTCAGTTTTAATGTGAATCTAACTAAAAAAGTTATAAGTGTGTTTATATGAAGTTAAACTCTGGAGTGAAGTTTGCAAAGTCCCTTCGTGATCACACCTCAATTTATGGCCTCACACATGATCTGTAACTTTATGATCTATTCCTGATGTCTCCAAATCTACAGCCCAGACTCCTAAATTTCACTTCCTCATATATCCAGGTTCCTACTTAATGGATCGCTTGCTTGTTTAATGTATATTTTAACCTGGACACATCAACAGCTGGACTTCTACTTTCTTCCTTTGAACTTCTTCACTGCATCTCTGTTGATAGCAACACTGTTCTTTCTACTGCTCAGGTAAAAATTTTGGGGTTATCCTTACATCATGTTTTTCTCTCATGCCCACATCTAATCCATTAGGAAATCTGATTGGATAGATCTTAAAAATATGTCTATCATCTGCCTTCTCCTTGCCACCTCTACTTCTCTCTCCCAGGTCCAAGCCTTCTCACCGTTCAACAGGATTAACTTTCTAACAGGTGAGCCTGCTTGTCCCTCCTTTCCTGTTGGTGTAATTCTCAGCCCAGGATCTAGGTCAGTCCACATGACTTCTATTTAAAATCATCTGATAAATCTTCCCATCTCACTGAGAGGAAAAGCTCAAGTTCTTATAGCTCAAGCCTCGGGTACTAGCTGCACAGGAAATGACTCTGCTCATTCTAACCTCATTTCCTGTTAATCCCCCCGCCCCCTGACCCCGTTCACTCTGATCCAGCCTCATTAGCCTCCCTGCTATTCCTCAAGTTTTCCAGGTACATTTCTGACTGTTTTGTTCTATCTGTTCCCTCTATCCAGAATGTTCTTTCCCTGGATATCTGTTTGGCTATCTTGAAATCCTTTACATTCTTCCTTAAATCTCGCCTTCTCAAAGAAGTCTTCCCTGACCACCCTGTTAAATACTGCAAATCTCAAGTCCCTCTCACCAGCCATTTCTCACCAGAGAAAGACTGTACTAAATGACATAATTCTTTATTTTGCAGTCCTTGCAAAGGAACTGAAAATGGATATATTGTCTATTATATGCCTAAAAGAAAAAGAAAACTCTTGAAAAAAATATACCATTTGATTAAACTGTTTTCTAAAATCATAGCTATATTGGCCATAAGAGCCAATAAATTCTCCTTTGGGGAATGAGCTAGTCTGAGTTGGTCTCTGTCACTTAAAATCAAAAGGATTAAGATTAATGCACCAATGTATGCTGGCCTGGAAAATTTAAAGAATATACGTTAATTATTCAAATGGCCTTGGTTTGAGTTTATGTCCTCTAAAATACTAAAATTAAAATATTTATGTCCCTGAAACCAGTTTGGCACAGTCGATAGAGCGTTGGCCTGCGGACTGGTTCAATTCCGGTCAGGGGCATGTACCTTGGTTGCGGGCACGTACCCAATGGGGGGTGTGCAAGAGGCAGCTGATCGATGATTCTCTCTCATCAATGTTTCTAACTCTCTATCCCTCTTCCTTCCTCTCTGTAAAAAATCAATAAAATATATTTTTTTAAAAAGAAAATAAAATGAAACAACAAAACAGAGTAAAAGAGACCTGCCTGAGTAGCTCAGTTGGTCAGAGTATTGTCCTGATGCGGGTTTGATATCAAATCAGGGCACATACAAGAACGATAAATGAATACATAGGTAAGTGGAACAACAAAACTCTCCCTCTCTCCCAAATCAATAAATAAGAATTTTAAAAAATTTTAAATACCACACAGGACACCTAATGCAATCTGTTGTTCCTCAGTCTTTATAACTGAGGAGTATAACTGTCTTATTCTAAATATGCAGATTATGAGAACCCACTCCTAATTGTTGGAATGGCTGTGCTAAGTGATGGTGAGCCGAGTGGGGACAGAGAGGGGACCAACCTTACCTTTGACTGTCACGTGGACACTCTGGCTGGTGGAGAGTTGTGGTTGCACCAGCACGTTGCACGTGTACTCTCCCTCATCAACGTCCTTCTGCACATCCGAGAGTTTCAGAGTCCCATTGTTCTCAAACGCCACTTGGCGATGGTTAAAAGGAAGCAGATTAGAGTTCTTATACCACTTGATGGAGTAATAGGGATAGCCAATCACACGGCAGTGAATGTATGTGTCCCGGCCTGCTATTGCTGTGATGTTTTTCATTGGTCGAATACTTGCAGGCCCTGGAGAGACACAAAGAAACTCTTGAAAATAATTGAAGGGTACATCTTACATGCGGATACGGGTACACTTATCCTTGAGTTAAAAATGTAGGTTATTTTCATGTAAGGACATCTTATTCAATCAATTTTCCTGCATTTGTCACTTTCTCTAAGATGGTTTCATTTCCTTTTCATTTCATTACTCTCAAATGAACTAAATGAGTGTTAAATGCTTTAACTATCAACTACTTCTATTAAAGTGTTTTGAATTATATGACAGGAGGCAATTTAACAAATAAAAACTAGTCTGCACTAAACAAGCATGCTCCTTCTGTGACTCCACGGCTTAGCTCTCTCTACAGATTATGAAGATGGAGGTTATGCCACGTTGCACTGTGATTGTAAGTTAATCCCATGTCCATGAAGGTTTACCATGAGTGTCATAGGACAGCCGAAGAGGAGGAAGGAGAGCATGCAGAGCATCAAACAGAAAAGGACAGATCAAGTGGACGCGTCGAAGAGTAAAACAGGAGAACAGGTGACTAAAGAAACTGGAATGCTATTTCCAACATTATCTGGGCCAGGGCCATTCGTGAGCAGGAAGGAAAGAGTAGGAGATGGGAAGGGCCAGCTTCTCCGTTTCAGCATTCCGGGGCCCAGCTTGGCGCATGCAGAGACCTTCTTCTCCGCTACCATGACTTATATGTGTTTTTTTTTGTTGTTGTTTTTTTTTGTTTTTTTTGAGGAGCTGATTTGACAAGCACCTCTTACGTTTATTCGCGCCTGGTACAGGACGACGCCGGCCGAGTTGTTGGCAGTGCAGCGGTAGACGCCCCCGTCTCGGACCTGAGAGCTGGAGATGTTCAGGTAGCTGACCACGTTCCCCTCCGACGTGATCATCTGGCTGATGCGGTGACTGCTCCCCTTGAGAATCGGGTCATCGTCGAGGGTCCACGTGATCGTGGGCAGTGGCGTGCCCTTCACGTTGCACATGAGGGAGACGGGTTCTGCTGGACTCACCACTTTCTCGCTGAAGGCAGAAATGATTTTGGGAGTTCCATCTGCAGGGAAGACAAATCATGGAAGCAAGTGGCACACATTGATAATGAAGCAACTTCCAAGTACGACTACTTAATGATTGGGAAGTAGAGGTTATTAACACTAAAAAAGCTTTGGTTTTATGGATAAAACTAGATTCCAATCAGAACTAGAGTTCATTTTCAAAACAAGTCAGCACTTTTATCTAAATCACTTATATACCCTGTTTCCCCGAAAATAAGACAGTGTCTTATATTAATTTTTGACCCCAAAGATGCTCTAGGTCTTATTTTCAGGGGATGTCTTATTTTTCCATGAAGAAGAATATCGTACACATTTATTGTTAAATGAAAATAAAGGAAATTTATTACCTGTATACGGTACGGTAGTATGGTAGTTGTCAACACAAACCAGACAAACTGTGAATCCTACAGTATCAAGAATTTACTCATTTATTCAATGACAATCATGTCATCATCTTCTGGAACATCATCATAACAATTCAATTCCTGAATTTCCTGGTGAATTTCTTGTGACTCCATTTCTTTCAGAATCAGTGGACCAAATCTCTCATGTTTAGCAATAGCATTCTGAGACAGAGCCGGGGAGGGGGCGGGGGCTTATTTTCGGAGGATGCCTTATATTTCACTCAGAAGAAAACCTGTAAGTAGGTCTTATTTTTGGAGGATGTCTTATTTTCGGGGAAACACGGTATTTCCTAACTTTTATAAGAATAAGAGTGATAATACAACCTAGATATTTATGTTAAACAATGTCAGCTCCCTAGAAGTCTACAATTCAAAACTGGATGTCTCCACCCAAAGCTATAAGCTTAGAGGAAACCCATACCCCCAAATCCTCACTGTAGCTTCCCACCTCTGCCCAGTTAATTAGGGATAGCTCAACAGGAATTAGAGGAATAAAAGAAAGAGAGAGAGAGGGAGACTGGTGATCTCATCTTTATTTTCTCATAAGAAATAAGCTTTTATAGTTTTAATGACAAATTATAAGTGCACATAAGTTTCCATGAAGGCTCTGTTAATGGGTAGAAACTAAATAAAGTCGGACCCTTCTGACATCTATTAAATATCTCTGTAAGTATCTTAACTGAGGTGGCCATATAATTTCTCATCTGGCCTGGGACACTTTTGAGAATATGATGGGTACTATGGACAATTATACTAGGAGATCAGGCACAACCCAAGGCTGTCCCCAACAAACTAGAAGCTCAACCCTAGGGAAGTTTCCAAGGGAATTTCCCACATTTTCAATCAAGATTCAATTTTTATATTTCATATTCCATTATTTTTCTATCACATATAAGGACTAATGACCTCATATTATATTATTATATGGTAGTAATCATAGATGCCTGTTAATTTTTTATATGGCTCCCCATGGAAAAAGAGAGAGATACATGCATATTAAAGAGAAATGTATGAGCCAAAAGTTGCCAGGAGGCCTGCCAGCCTTAGGCACATAAATCAACATGGTGACACTATTTTTCTAGGCAGAAGTAGGTCACTTTGACATAATTGTGACCACACACATGAAACAGGATTTCTGAGTCTAGTAATAAACCTTGCTGGAGGAAATTTTTTAAAAAAAATTTGTGTTCATTTTAAGGGTTCACCTATAATGGAAGATGATCATTAACAAACATTATTTTTTTATTTTTATTTTAAAAGTTATATATATTAATTATTTAAAAAATATAAGCAAAGCGTATGTGGGAAACAAGACTGGAGATAGTTTTAAATTCCATCACAGAAGAAGAACTGTTAACTTATTCAAAAACCCCAGAAGAAAGAGGTACCCTTCACCCAAATCTTGCAGCCTATTTCTGTGACAAGCTGGGACAACTGCATAGGGTTCAGGGTTCTTATTGGGGGTGGCTGTACCAGGTGTCTCCCTATAGCCCTCTACCATCCTTTCATTTGCAAATTCCTGAATCTCAACTTCATTCCAATTCATGTCTTAGGTGGCTGGAGAAGGCCTGTGAGGATCTGGGCCTTTTCCAGATATATTCATACATACAATATTTCAGTGTCCTTGAAATGCAAACTTCTTACTTTAATTGTGAAAGGTGAAAACCGGAATTTCTGGATCTGAAAATGAAGAACCTGGGAACAGTGTAGACACTGCCCCAACATGCTCTGCATTTAACTGACAGAGAAGCTAGATGTCATTCTGTTTCTTATTTTTCCTACACAACTATCCCTTGGGTGCGCTGACATTATCTTATTTAATCTTCTAATTTAACGGATAATTTTAGGATGTATTTACCTGAAAATGTCTTTATAGGGATTATAAAATGCTTTATTTCTCTTTGATTTTCAGCTTCTTCATTTTGATGTGCCTGCATGTGAATTTCTTTGTATTTGTTCTTCTTGGGGTTTGTTAAGTTTCTGAGATCTGGAATGTTATTTTTTATACCAGATTTCTGGAAATGATGGCCATTATTTCTTCAAATATGTTCTTCCTCATTCTCTGACTCCTATTTTTCTGTGCCTACAATTATAGATGTCCCACATGTCACTGAGGCTCTGTGAATTTAATTTGGAGTCTTCTTTTTCTATGTGCATCAGATTAGCTAATTAACTTTACTCTATCTCCAGTTTCACTCATCCTTTCTTCTTGCTTCTGCAATTTTCCATTAAAGCCAACACAGTGAATTTTTTCATTCCTCTTTTGTTTCATTTTATAGTTTCCATTTCTCTGCTGCTCTTTCCCATAGGTCCATTCATTATGCTCTAATTTTCCTTTAAGTTATTGAATATATTTTAATAACTTGAAGTTCTGGTTTGCTAATTCTAATACCTGGATCTTCCCAGGGTCTGTTTCTATTCCCTCTGTTGTCTTTTGACCTCTGGCCCCAGTATCCTATTTTTTATTTGTTTGTTTGCTATGGACATCTAGTTATTTTTACGATATACTTGGATTTTTCTTCAAATGTTTGCAGTTCAGGTGTCAAACAAGTTTTTCAAGGAAGCTTATTTTCATATTTTAAGACTCATTACTGCTATTTCCTCCTTCTTGGACTCTCCACTCACCTCCCTCAATTTGAAGGTGATTCAACAGCCCAGATCTCTGTCCTTCTATCCCTCAACCCCACAAAACTGGTGAATATCTTCAGGGGAAATGTGTTATCAATGTAGATATCACTTCTTTTGAGGGCCAAATCCTTTCCACCTACCTTTAGATATATCTTTAGTGTCTACATATAGCTTTGCTTGTCCCAAAGTTCATAATTTTTATCTTCTTACAGGTTAGTCAATCTGATGCATGCTATTCTATCATTTCCTGAAATAAGACCTGTTTTCATTCTCTTTCCTTTTTTTTTTTTTTTTGTTAATCCATTTTTCCAGTTATTCTGGTTTGATCTTGGCTGTGTAAGAAGGTTCCAGTTATGTTAGATTTCCGTGCCAGTTTCTTTGGCCTCATAGAAAACCCTCTCTAAGTCTGCATTACATCCATGGCCATTCTTAGTTCCAGGTATTGTGAGTTTTTACATTTATGTAAATCTACAGCTATTTCATTGATAATAATAGGAGTTTATATCTGAGGATACTAGCTAGACGCTGTTTTAAGGCAGATCCTGAATATGCACTTGTGGCTCCCTCTCTCTCTTCCTCTCTGCATTAGCACTGCCATCTCTCAGAAGAGAAAAAAACAACATGAGCTCCTGGCCCTGAATGGAAGCTGACACGAGGCACATACACCCGTGAGGATGCTCCGTGTGCTCCTCTCTCCCTTTTTATTCGAGTGACAGGCCTTTTGGAGATGAAAGCCGACATTAATTTCCCAGCGAGGCCTGAGTGTCTTTGAAATCTTTCTGGCTGTCACTCTGTGATAACCTGAACCCTTTCGACATCATTATGGATTATCAATATGCTCTTTGGGTTTTCTTAGACTCGCAGAGGGTTGCCACGGTAACTAGGCCTCCAAAGGTAACGGCTGCCTTTTCTACAAAGCATCTAAAAATAGTGACTGTGTGAGAACTGCAGTGCATCATCACTAACCAGCCCGCTCTGTGCACACTGATTGCTTTCTGTGCTTAATTATTCTGTGGAACACCGAGTCAGGCATTTCACATGACTAGCGTGCCTTCGGCTCACTTCATCTCTGCTTTAAACATTTCCCTGCCTGCAAGCAAATGCTTAAATCAAAATAAGAATGTCACTCTAAGCCCATTTCTTCTTACAAACTGACTAAGGTTAAAAAAGAAAGGATAGAAATTCTCTGTTAGCCCCAAGACAATATTTAAACTTATTTTCATACATAATTTTTCCCCTCCCTTTAGGATACATGAAAGTCATGTAGTTATTTTATTAATTGATAACAGATACGTCTTAAATGATATATAAAGGCCCAGTTTTCCAACAAGACACACACCTATGCAGATAAAAGCTAGTTCAGTTATCTGGTGACAAACACCTGTCTCCTGGAACATTACTTTAATAGCTTCTCTCCTGGCTGTCAGAGAAGCTTGAAGATGCAAGGAGGCAGCAGGCAGTTAAATAAAGCAACAACAACAATAAAACATACCAAAAACCTGTTATCACGCCACAAGGAAATTCCTCAGAAATTCAATTCACCCAAATCTTTGGATAGTTGGACCCAGCCGGGGACAGCCCTACGAACCCAACGCCATTTTGCTCTCCATCAAGCTCAACACTGAAATAGTGCCCTGCTTCTAGCCTCTATCGTTGTGCTTCTCAACAGGGGGCTTGGTTGCACCCCGGGGGACACCTGGCAGCCTCTGCAGGCATCTTTGCCTGTCAGTTTGAAGAAAGGTGCTACAAGCATCTGGTGGGTAGAGGCCAGAGATGTGGCTAAAATCCTACAGTCTTCCAAAAAGAGTGTTCCTAGGAAACCCTGGCCTAACTGGGGTGGGGAAGGTCTGGCCCTCGGGCTATATAAGGCCCATAAAATCATTTGGTCTGGCCCTGCCAAGGTATTAGGGGTGAGTTCAATTAAATGTTTGACCAAATGTAGCAGACTAATTTACAAGCTGATAATTCTGTATGTTGTTCTAAATATCCAAATGGCCGTTGGCAGATAAAGGCTCCCTCTCCCTTATGCTGAAGTGTCAACCAATCTGTTAGTTTCAAAGCTTCAGGGACAACTTTATTTATTTATTTTTAAAATTATTATTATTTTTTTTTAAATATATATATATTTATTTATTTGTTTGTTTGCTTATTTATTTATTTATTTATTTATTTATTTATTTTTTACAGAGAGGAAGAGAGAGGGACAGAGAATTAGAAACATCAATGAGAGAGAGTCATCGATCAGCTGCCTCTTGTACACCCGCTACTGGGGATGTGCCTGCAACCAAGGCACATGCCCTTGACCAGAATGGAACCTGGGACCTTTCAGTTCACTGAGCCAAACCGGTTTCAGCTTCAGGGACAACTTTAAAAAGGAGAGTGGGCAGCGTTCATGTTCATTGACTTCATATTAAATTATGTTCCTTATGTTCCCTCTACTATGCATTATGTTTACTTCCTCAGAACCTGTCTTTTTATTTGTCTGATTTATCTTGAAAAATCAGGCAGAGTTATCAGCGGGTCAGACAGACAGAAAGGAACAGAGAGGAAGAAAGGTCAGAGAGGTGAAGAGAGGTTAGACTGGGAGCTAGCAGCACTGGGCCACCCGGGGCCTTCCATGGGAATGCTCTGGGGCTGGGCTCTTTGCAGCCGAACCCGCACCGAGGCCCACTGACCTTCGAGGACCACCTGCACAAAGTCTTGAGCGGACAGCTTGTCCTCGCGCACAAAGCACTGGTACGCGCCCCCGTCACTTTTGACCATGTGATCCATGATAAGGTTTTCGTGGTTCATCCCTGTGATCCTCACATTTTTCCCAGGGTTGAGGATTTCGCCGTTGCGGTACCAGGAGAGCTCCTGGTCCTCACTGGCGGTCACGCTGCAGGACAGGGCCACCTGGCTCCCCACGCTGCTCTTCACCTTCCGGGGGCTGATGGTGGCCTTCAGGGGCTCTGGAGAACGGGTCAGAGAGGGAAAAGAAGGTGAAAACATCACACGTGTTCACGGCAGTTCAACTGCATGAGGGACTCGTGACAAGGCAGGTATGTCATTGCAAGCACACTCGCTCCATTCCTTTTTATTTTTGATTTTTAAAAAATTCCATGTTGTTAAAGTATTACATACTATGTCCCTTTCCCCCGCTGCCCTTTGTGTCAGGGTACAGCATGGTGTTTGCAACACCCACTGTGCTGTTCTTCTTTATTATTAATATTATTATTATTATTATTTTTTTACTTCTCTCTCTAGGTAGCCAATAGACTAATGTTGGTCAAACTGCTTTTTCACTGAGTATGTATGAGCATTAACCCACTGACAAGCAGAAAGGTGATGTGTTGGTTACCGGGAAGGACAGAAATATTTGAATATTTAAATCCTATTGGCCTTGTCTCAAGGAGGCCTGGCTGGGTCTGCTCTGGGCCATTGTCACACATATACATACTCACATCCCTTATGTGGCCTACCCAGGACCAATGCCAGCTATAAGGACACGGGCTGACATTCGCATTTGTGACCATGAAACCGGTTTTTGTTTGTTTGTCTGTTTAAAATGAGGTTAACTGGCTTGGACAGGGCTGGGAATCTCAATCTTGGTGCCCTATGCTTTTATTCAACAAACCCCATTCAAGTGAGCAAGCGTTCGTTGAACATCTGTATGCCAAGGATGAGATTAAATTACAGGCGAGGCAAAGATGAATAACACTTGCATTACAACCCACATGTGCCATAAAGGTAGCAAACATCTTTTGTGTGATATTTAAGTCAGTCTTCCCACTATTCTACAAGTTTTTGTTTGTTTGTTTGTTTGTTTAATCACCACTTTGGAGAAGAGAAAATGGCTATTCAAAAAAAAAAAAAAAAAAAAAAAAAAAAAAAAAAAAAAAAAAAAAAAAAAAAAAAAAAAAAGCTAACTTACCAAATCCACTCAACAAGTAAATGGCAAAAAATTAGTTTTTTACCCCAGTTATTCCCACTGCTCTATTTTCTCCACACTGTGAAGTCTTTGGTTCCAAGAAGTTTAGGCTTCTAGGTGGATTAGACAAATACAAGAATGAATATAGTAACCAAATAGTGTATTAGGGACATGTAATATGTGGCAGAGGATCCCTAGAAGGTCCTCAGATATCAAGCGTGGATAGAGCTGAGGCAGAGGGCATTGCGGAGACTGAATTAGAGCAGGAAGCACAGAGGGGTCTCAGGAAGGGCCTCTGGGCAGTTTGAATGCAACCCAAGGTCTCTGAAGGGGAATCATGGGAGAAAAATGACAAGGGCATAGGGGACAAGATTGCAAAGAGCCTCCAGATTTGGGAATTAAACCAGAGGGAACTAAAGAAAGCTTCCTAGAATGTTAGGCAAGTAAGTGCTACAGTCAGACACATGTTTTAGGAGAAATGATTCATTCTATTGTGATGGACAAATGAGAGTGGAAAGCTGGTCAGAAAAGAGGCATCACAAATGCGCAGCTGAGGCATAGCAAGGACTGGATCTGAGATAGGGCAGAGGCGGAGAAGGTGGAGAACACAGCTGGGGAATGCTGAGAGACAGTCTCTAGGACTTGGCAGGACTTGGCCAGAGACATAAAAGCCTTAAAGAGGATCAAAGGACTTAAAATTCACACTGGAAGGTGACTTAAGAAGGGAGACATCTGGCATAACAAGGGGACCCATTTACAAGGTAGACATGGTGGCAAGTTTGGTTTGGGAGAGTGATCTTTGGAAGTGCCAGCTGAACATCTGCTCTGAAATTGGGAGAAATGCTCCACTGACCCTCAAAAAGGAGGCAGAGGCTGACCCTTTACACTCAGGGCTATTTCCAGAGGGGAGGAACTGGAAGCCATGAGGATAAGGGGGAACAGCAAAGGAAGGGAAGAGGGGGGCTCTGATTTGGAAGCAAGAGAAAAAAGGAATGATAGGAATAGCTCTATAGGCCATGCTTTTTGTTAAGAGGAGAGAAAAACAAAGGAGCAGTCAGAAGGTAGGATGGGGACACTCGAGAAGCTTTTGAGAACCTGTCCAAATGTGGCCAAAGAGTACAGTGATGAAAACAACACTCCGAATGAAGACTTTATAATTTTTAAAATGTACCCAGTGACAAATGCCTTTACAGAGAGAGTAATACAATACCTGGAGTTGAACAGAAGATGTGTATGTGTGGGAGAGGGAGTATCTTTGGGAAAAGACATGGCATTGAACTTAGAATTATGGGAAGTCTTAGACATTCAAGTATTTGAAACCCATCTTCAATGTCCATGGAGGGAGCAACATGACTTAGAAGAGGAAAGGTGTTTGCAACAGCATGGTGTTTGAAAATGGGTTTGAAAAGGGGAGAAGAAGACTTAGTAGATGTGGATTTTTTGAAGAAAAACTATGGGAAATATGGCAGGTTCACTTGAGTTGCTTTACATAATCTCCTAAACACATAAGTTTTACTCAACTGAAAACAGAAAGCCATAAAACATGTTTGAACACAGAGGAGACTTTGAGCCAGTGGGAATAATTCTTAGTAGATGTCCAATGCTTCATCATTTTATGCACAAGTTTCTTCAGCAACAGAAATATAACTGCAGGCATTACCTCCCATTTCTTTCTACTCCCAGCCTAAGCAAGTTTGAGTGATATTTGCAGGACTCACCCTGGGCTGCCGGTTCCAGACAGTCACAGGGGTATTTACTTTAAATGTATTGTCTTGGCTAGGATTGGGTGTCACACGCAGGGTCACACCGAAGAGGCACTTCCATAACTAGGCATGGGGCTGGGGAAAAGCCAAGGCGAGAAAATGCCTCCCTTTCAGTGTCAGCCTCTGGTGATTCAGTTTGTTCAGTTAGTTCACTGAGTTAGACGTATGTAATACTACACACTGGCCACTGTGTTGACTGAAGTCCTGCAGCTTCATGGCATCTTGGGTATCTCGTTTTGACTTGGTTTCCACAGGAGCGAAACTGAAGGTGTTTACCTAGATTGGAGTGCTCCCCCTGTGACCACACCCCCTTTCCTCTAAGCCTGCCTTCAGCACCGCTCTCCACATGGTCCTCAACACAGTACCCATCAACCAATTGGAGGTTAAATATGGCCACATCCTTGGACTAAATGATCTATAAGTCCACTATTTGTACTTATTAGTAACATCACTTGCAATGGGAAAGGAATGGGTTTGTACAGGGGAGAGGAAGAAGATTTAGCAGGTGTGGATCTACCAACTGGAGGTTAAATATAGCCACATCCTTGGAGTAAATGATCTATAATATTGTGTCCAAGTCCACTATTTGAATAGCTTACAGCCTGGTATTTCTGCTGATTATAGCTCCACTTAGAAATTCAAAAAAGCATCTGAAACAGGCCGAGGACACGCACTTTGATCTGACTGTGTGACCGTCCAATCCTGCCACGGTCTCACTGACTTTCACTGAGACTAGCCGATCTTCACTCAACAGCTGGGCAATGTTATCTTGGAAATGTAACCTGAGGCCTGAAGGAAATCCTGGAATTTGGGGAGTGGGAATCAGACAGACCTGAATTCAGTCCTAAGCTCCAAACTCTCCATCTGTGTGTATAACCCTTGAACACTTTGAACATCAATATCCTCATCCACAAAATGGGGCCAATAATGGTCTCCGCCAGGACCCCTATGAAGATCCACAGGATGCTACAGAGAAAGCCCGGGGGTCAGCTGGTCACAAGAGCCCTATCAGCCAACGTCACCATCACAAGTTACCGTCCAACTTACGTTTCACGTACAGGCGGCCTATCACCTTAGCAGTTCCATATCTGTTGGATACTTCACACACATAGCTGCCTGAGTCTGAGGGACGAGTATTCTCAATGAGTAGCCCCGTCACGGTCTTCTGGAACCTTCCAGAAAGTTCCAGGGGCATGTTGTCTTTCAGCCAGCGGTAATCTGGCTCAGGGTGGCCAAGCGCTTTGCAAGGCAGCTCCACAGGCTGCCCCGACATGGCTTTGCGGTGATCAAACCCATCCAGTATGGACGGGGCTGAGTTCGCCGGGTCTGCAGAAGGAAGAAACACGCTTAGACATCGTGGAGGAGGAGCTGAGGGGATCATTTGCATCAGAGAACCTCCTGCAGAGTTGAAATTCTAGACATCATACCAGTTATATAAATTCCTTCTGCTAAGAGTTTGTGAAAGTTTGAAATAGAAAAGGTACTAAACACTAAGAACTTCGGAATCAGCATGCTACAACAGGAGTGGCCCCCATAAACCAAGAATTGGGTCTTCTTATAACCAGAGGATGTTGGACTTTCCCTCTCAAGGGAGTGACGGTAACATAGTTGTTAAACATAAGTAAACTTTACAACACAAAAGGAGTTTTACACATAACTATTGAATCTGGAGTTATTTTGTTTATTTATTTCACAAATATTATTTGAACTCCACATCGGGAACCAGCATTAAAGACACAGGCAAGGTGACAAAGACAGCCAGGATACCCTCATGGAGCTGACATTCTAGTTGGGCCAGTGTGTGTGAGGCAGCAGGAAATGTATTTGTACACAAACATCAAGATAGCTTAGCCTGTGTACGTGTAAAGAAGGGAAGAAATGGAATGATGGGGTGGGGATGTGTTAAAGGAAGTGGAGCCCTCCGACATTGCGGATGGGAATGTAAAATGGGGCAGCCACTTTGGAAAAATAGTTTGGCAGTTTCTTAAAATGTTAAAATCCAATTTTCCATAAGACCCTAAAGTTCCCTTCCTAAGTATCTACCCTAGGCAAGTAAAAACCTATGTTCACTCAAAGACTTGTACACAGATGTTCATAGCATGCTTATTCATAACAGCTAAAATATGAAAATGATCTAATAGTCCATCCTTTAGTGAATAAACAAACTGTATATATACACAAAAGGGAATACTAATCAGCAATAAAAATATAATACCGATACATGTTATAATATGGACTAGAGGCCCGGTGCATGAAATACATGCATGGGGGGGTGGGGGTGGGGGTGTTCCTCAGCCCAGCCTGAACCCTCTTCAATCTGGGACCCCTTGAGGAATGCCCGGTCCTGGTGGGATCAAGCTTAAATGGGTGGTCAGACATCCCTCTCACAATCCAAGACTGCTAGCTCCCAACTGCTTGTCCGCCTCTGCTTGATTTTCCCTGCTTCTGCCTTGCCAGCCTGATCACCCATTAACCACTCCACTACCAGCCTGACTGGTGTCTAACTGCTCCTTGGCCAGCCCAATTGCCCCAGCTGCCCTCTCCTGTCAGTCCAGTTGTCCCTATCTTTCCTCCTCTGCAGGTTTGGTCACCCACAACTACCCTCCTCTGCTGACCTTGTCTCTCCCAACTGCCCTCCTCTGCCGGCTTGGTCACCCCTAACTGACCTCACGGCTGGCCTGATTGCCCACAACTGCCTTCCCCTGCAGGCCTGGTCCTCCGCCCTCCAACTATCCTCCCCTGCTGGTCTGATTTCCCCCAACTTCCCTCTATTGCTGGCACAGTCACCCCCAACTGCCCTTCCTACTAGCTTGATCACCCACAACTGCCCTACCCTGCAGGCCTGGGTCCCTCCCAACTGCTATTCCTTGCTAGCCTGGTCTCCCCCAACTGCTCACAACTGCCCTCCCCTGCAGGCCATTTTGTGGCAGCCATCTTGTGTCCACATGGGAGCAGCCATCTTTGTCCACATCTTGTGTCTTGGAGTGACAGTCAATTTGCACATTACTCTTTTATTAGATAGAATGAATCTCAAAATATTATGTTAAAGATGCCTGGTACATAGCCACATATTGCATGATTCAATTTATCGAAAATATGCAAAAAATGCAGACCTGTGAAGACAGTCAGGAGACAGTGTGTGCCTGGAGCTGGAGATGGGAAATGGAATTGACTGAAAAGAGACAGCAGGGACCTTTTTTGATGATGGCAATGTTTTAAAATTAAATTATAGTGATAATTGCACAACTCTATACATTTTACTAAAATCATTGAATTGTATTCTTAAAATGAGCAAAGTTTAAAACTGGTAAGTTAAATCTCAATAAAACTATTTTACAAAAAAGGAAGATGCATTTTTGTTATATTTTAAGTCACATTTTAAGCATGCTTGCCACAGGCGATATGCGGTCAGATATAGAAGTAGTACAACCAAACAACAGAGCTGTATTTAATCTTCATCACTTAATCTTCAAACATTTTATGAAGTATTCTTTCTTACAAAAAGGCTTTCCTTACGTAACCACAATGGGAATATCATACTAGTGAATTCATAAATCCTTCATAGTACCTATTATGTACCCTATATTCATATTTTCCTTTATTTCCCCCATTATGCGTTCTGCTATGTCTATCCTCTGATGTATTCCTTCTAATTTAATTTTCATCTCTTCTTAAATTATGCCACTTTTTTTTGTTTCACAGATTCATGTTGTTTAGCCATTTTTTATGAACCCTTTATTCTGACTTATGCTCCTCTTTCAAAGTATTAAATTATCCTCAAATAATAAGTTATAGTTTTCACATGATTTGTATGTAATTTTTACTTCTAATTGTCAAAACATGATTTGATTCATTTTCATCTTTCTTCTTGTAATACATTTGTGGGAGGTTGAATCATTTTTTTTTCCTTTGTTCCATGTGAAAGCGAGACAGGGCTCTTCGTTAATGAGAAGAATCTTCTGGAAGGGGAGGGAGATACTGGTAGAAAGCTCTCCCAGCTTTTCCCTTTGGTGTCTCCACTGAAGAACTCACCATGTAGCCCCTTTCTCAGAGCTGTGCCTGCTCTGGGAGGGTCCCACCTTCAGTCATGTGCTTCCTTCATCACTATGCTACTTGCTTCTTGAGGCAGTACTCCACCTTGTCATGCTCTATTTTTCTGCCATAACATTATAGAAGATGGAATTTCTAGGGCCTCCATGCTACCCTAGCCTCGTCTCTCTGTTATGTTAGCATTCTCCCTGGCTGATTTGATTTCTAATTCCAGCAGTTTCCCTTGGGGTGAGTATCTGTTCTTCAGAAGAAGTATTTTCTGAACATCTCCAGTATCTGCGGACCTAGACCACCACTGAGCTGTGTGATCATTGCCAGTTATGGCCTTTCCCAATCACGTTCAACTCACAGTTCATGCAGGACTATCGACCCGTGGAATTGCTCTTTCCCAGGTTCCCCAGGTTTCCATGGAAAAGACTGTCCTCTGCTTTTGGAGATGAGCATGTGCTGGTTATTTTGCAGTTCTATTAATATATAGTAACTAGTAGCCCTGCGTACGAATCTGTATACCAGTAGCTTGCCAGTAGCTCGCTGCCACCCTCCAGTAGCTCTCTGCCCACTGCCCCGTCCTCCTATAGCTCCCTCCACCTCCACTCTCCCTCATAGCTTGCTGCTCTGCCCACTCTTATAGCTCACTGACCCATCCTCCTGCTGATCCATGACCCAGTGTTTTGTGGTAGGTCATTATGCTTCACGACATAACAACATTTGCAAATTACATCTTTATTTTTTAGGATTCCAACAGGCCTTCTCACCATCTAGTGCTTCTGTGATGCTGCTGCTGCCCCCGGCCCCGGGGTCCTGATACTGTCAGTAGTTTGCCCACACCCACCCAAGAGCATGCTTAAAATGTGACTTAAAATATAACAAAAACGCACCTTCCTTTTTTGTAAAATAGTTTTATTGAGATTTAACTTACCAGTTTTCTGGGCATTTCTGTCACCTGGTTTTGTTGATGCCATCCATGTGCTTTTGCTTTATCCTTGGATTTATTCTGTTTTAATTTCAGTAGAAGTTTGGGATCATTAAAAATATGGCTGTTAATATGTCCCCACCTTGAGCATGTATGCCCCATGTGTATATTTTAAAAATAAATCTGATTTAAAATGAAATTCATTTATTTTTCTTTCAAAGCCTAGAATTTTAGAAGAGTCATACCCTCACTATGGTTTCATTTTTTTTTTCTTTTTAACATTAACAATTTTCTTAACAGAGGCACCAAGACCTAATAACTATAACACAGGAGAAAGTAACAATTGACATGAAAAAGAAAAATTCTTTCAAGTGCAGAGGAGAAATCACTTAATTCTGCCACCCTTTGGTGCTGTACCTCAAACGCCAGGTGGGCTCCGGTTATTCTGGGGGCATGGGGAAGGGAAATCCAAATAGAGCATCACCAGGGACCATCAGCAGGTGTCCAGGAGATGATGGTTTTCATTACCACCCCCTGCCCCAACATTGAGCAACTTTCCATCACTTCTCCCTCATAAAGCATCACTTCAAACACAATTATTATATTCACTGCGGGGACCAATTTTAGATTCTATAGGGCCAAGGTCAGATATTTTGCATTTGATTTTCTAATTCTGAGATGGGATTTCACACATCTGGCTTGCTCCAGGAAGTGCTAATGCATCACTGCACACTTATTTGTTCAACAGATGGGCCAATGGCGAGCCAAATGTGAAGATTATGCAAAAGACTGATATTTTCTCAAAGGGCAAACCCCATTGGAGAGGGAACAAACTGGCTCTCAGATTTCCTTCACCCGAGAATAATCCTGGAGTGGCACGGGAGGGCGTGAACATCCCTTTACCTTTAGACATGGCTCATTTCCCCAACACGGTAGCATTACACGTGGACCAAGAGGTGTGTTCCACATGACCCTGCTCTTCTCCCTCCTCTTGCTGGGGTGGGAGGCATTATGGTGAGGATGGCATGGTCAGTGACAGGCCAAACAAATGTGTATGGCAAGGAGGTGCTGTCTTCCAACGAGAACTCATATAATGCGCCAACAGAATTTGGGATTTCGCCAAAATTTGAAATGACTTCGCTGGAATATCTCTATTGATACTGCATTGCATTGGTGTTGATTTTTTTTATTATTTTTTTTATTTAAGGAAACAGACCTTAAGTTGATAACATATTTTTTTGGAAAAGCCTGAAGGCTTGATTTTAGTCATGAATTTCACCAGGTGGGTGGCGCCATCTTGGGACACCAGCAAAGGGGGAGCAGAAACAGGGGGCGCTGAGCCTTTACCTGATACGAACAGCCGGGCGCTGTTGCTCTGCCGGGTCTCCCCCGTGTACCTGTGGCGCGTGATGCAGCGGTAGTTATATAATCCGTCTTCGTTCTGTACATCTTTAATATACAAGGCTCCCGTGGATGTGATGAGAAATCTAGATCCTGAAAGAGAGTTGCAAACACAGTCAGTGAATGAATGATTGTTTTCCCTTGAAGAAACCTCAAGCACAGGCTGATCACAGGTGCGCATGTTAATTTCAGGGTCCAAGCCATTTTAAATGTTCAATAGCTTACATTAGCAGTTCTTAGAATGTTACACTATGAGTATCTACTTAGAAAATTTAATGTCATAAATTATTTTTTTACGTCTAGGCAATGTATTTATACTGTAGCAACAGGGTCGGCGTAAAATTGGTATGTGACAAATGTAGCAGATTTCCTTTCATCATCATTTTTCTCTTCTCATGTGACAGATGAAGGGAGTATTAACTTGCTTTTATAAATTTTTACCTCATATAAGTATAAACTTTTGCCTCTGTTTGAAGTATTTCACATACAAAAATAAAGCAATAAAATATTCTACAGTCCAATTGGTGTGGCTCAGAAGTTGAGAGTCCACCAATGAACCAGGAGGTCAGGGTTTGATTCCTGATCAGGGCACGTGCTCAAATTATGGGCTTGTGCAGGAAGCAGAGTCAATCAATGATTCTCTCTCATCATTGATGTTTCTCTCTCTCCCTCTCCCTTCCTCTCTGAAATCAATAAAAATATATTTTAAAATATATATCTACAAACTTCCCAGGAACTATCTGACTATCTGATTTCCACATAATGATAACCTTATGCTATAAGACAATAATCAGTTCCTCTTATCGTCTGTGTTGTAAAGCACTTTGCTATTTCTTTAAAAAAAAAAAAAAAAATATATATATATATATATATGTGTGTGTGTGTGTGTGTGTGTGTGTGTGTAAATATATATATATATATATATATATATATATATATATATATATATATATAATTGATTTTTTACAGGAAGAAAGGGAGAGGGATAAAGAGTTAGAAACATTGATGAGAAACATGGATCAGCTGCCTCCTGTTCGCCCCCTACTGGGGATGTGCCCACAACCAAGTTACATGTCCGTGACTGGAATCGAACCTGGGACCCTTCAGACCTCAGGCCAACACTCTATCCACTGAGCCACACCGACCAGAGCTTTGCTATTTCTTTTTAAAGAATTTTGTTGAATTTATTGGGGTAACATTGGTTAATAAAATTATATAGGTTTCATACTATTTCTTAATCATTACTGAAATGATTGGCAATAACTGTTTTACCTCATGGAGAAAAAGCCACACGCAGACATTCCTCCTTCATTTCATGGGACACGGTGTCTCCATGTGACCCCTGATTTTGTAACTACATGGAATCTCATCTTTCCTCTGACCCTTTCTCCTTCTTTCCTTTGATTCAAACTGGCCTCTTCCAGCTTGGGAGTCCCTGACTAACCTGTCCCCCACCCCTGGCACATGCACTCCCTGGATCATTAAGCCCCCAGGACCATCAGTGGCCTGCATCCCATAAGCTTAGGACCAAAGCCTGGGGCCAGCATCCACAGAGACAGATAACATCCAGGCTAGGATTGTGTTTGAGCTCCGGACCCAGGAAAGCGAACCGATACCACCAATCAAATCCATATGACACCAGACAGAATGACCCCTGGCTGACATCGGGACCAGATGCAATGACTAACACCCTCCACCCTAGCATCGATAGAGACCCTAACCACGCCTGACTCCCCTAGCCACGTGACTAATGACCTTTCCCCGAGATGGCCCCTCCTCAGTGAGCCGGGTCTGTGAGGCCACCTGTGACTCTGGGCGTGGAGCCATTTCTTTAAAACCTAACCTTTACTTTTATGGCTGCAAACGCCTGTTCAGGGCTGATCGGGCTTTCATGTGTGCAGACCAACAAACACATTCGGTTTGGTAGCAATTCCCGCCTGTACAAGGCTAGCTGGACAGAAATGGCTAACGTTAAGAGATAAATGTCAGTGTTGCTTTAAGAAGGATGATGATGATTTTTTTTCTTTTGATAATGTAACTAATATTGACTGCTCAATTATAATTTGATGATAAACCAGACAAAGGCAAAAGAATAAACCCCAAAGTGAGTTGTTGCACCAACATGGTGGGTGACTTGGTACGCTTTCTGCCATTGTTGGGTTCTTCTATCGAGTATTTCTGCATCTGATGCAATTTTATCTCAGAGAATGATTTTTTTTTTTTTTTTGTCTGTTTGGGAAAAGACTAACATTTCCCGAATTCATTTTTATTGTTTTGTTTTCCTTAGGTTCATTTGAAACATCCTTTTGTTTATTTTAATCAGAATTTACCAGGGATTTTGATTTCATTGATTTTAGGTCTCAAATATTTACATTGTGAACACAATTCCTACAGTTCTTGGTTATTTTTTGTAAGTTCTACACTTTATTCATAGATCAGTTGCTCAAATAAAATAAAAAGGGCTTATGCTTTCTTATCCTATATAACGAAAGGGTAATATGCAAATTGTCCCCTTGACTGGGAGTTTGATGGGAGTTTGACCAGGGGGCGGGGCCAGGCCACCAATTGCCCATGGCCCCTCCCCCTGACCATTCTGCCCCCAATTGGCCCCAATCAGGGTGGGCTGGCCAGACCCCACCTGTGCATGAATTCATGCACCAGGCCTCTAGTGTAAGATAAGAGCAGTTCAAAAGATCAGTGGAAAAGAAAAAAAATGGTAAAGACAAATACTGATCTGGCATAAGCCTTTTTCAAAGAATACAAATTAAACAATGTATCAAGTATTTTTAAATCATAAATTCACTTTTAAAACAATTCCATGTAGTAGCTTATTTTAAAACATGCTATAAATACAACTAACGGAATAGCTGGAAAAGCTAATGCTGCATCTTTGGAGATATTTTTGCTTTACCTCCTGAACAGAGGTAACTAAAAATACCTTTTACCACTTGTGATATGTCATCACACATCAAGCATTTCTTACCAGCATGTGTTGTGTATAATTGAAACGTTTTTTTCTCTTTCAATATATTTTTCATACTTACATAATGCTTTAACAACTAGTTCCTTTACAGTACAGAGTGACAGACAGCAAAGAGGATGCAAATATTAGGCATGCAATTTATGCCTCCTTTCTGATATGGAGGATTGTGATGAGAACTGACAAGCCGTCAGCCTGGCAGGTATAGGTGGAAGCACTGTGCCCAGTGACTCAGGAGTGCTGGGAGGGCCGGGGACACAGAGGGGCAGGCACCCATTGAGTCCCCCCTCTGTTCCCCCAGAGGGCTCTATTCTCTAGGCACATTTAATCACTCACTCTGCTCTGTAATAGACCACTTTTTCTCATTTTGTTAATCCTCACCCAGGGATATTTTTCCACTGAGAGGTAGACACCAGACCTGCCAATGCTGTTAGAACTTTGGCTAACTAAGAGTAAATGGGGGTGGGGTGGGGAAGAGATATGTCCTACTGTATGTAATACTTTAAACAACAAAGTAAATTTAAAAATAAATAAATAAAATTATGTGACAGAAGACTGAAAAAAAAAAGAGTAAATGGGTTGTAAGTGCTGAAGTGGTTCTTCAGCGTTAGTTGACATGAGCTTGTATGTTACAGCCACTAAAATAAACCCTCCAGTTCAGCCAGTCTAGAGACATAAAGCTACCAATGGAAATGGGGCATTTACACAGTTAGGAATGTTGTGGGAACCCTGGGGCTGTAGGAAGTCTACAGCTGCATTCTGGCGGTTGTGGCACTGAGTGGTGGAGAATGTGGCTCAGACAGAGCTTTCTACCATGAGGGACTGTAAGGAGAAGGGCTGCGTACACGTGTTAAATCCTTTCTGCAGTAGGGATCCACAGATACTCAGGGGCCTCCTCCATAAGCATTATCCCATTCTTTGAATAAGAATATTACCACATGTTGAGTTGTGTGAATTGTTTATATATTTTGGATATGAACTCCTTATCAGAGCTGTTGTTTGCAAATACCTACTCCCATTAGTTTGGTTACCTTTTTGTTTTGTTGGCAGTTTGTTGTTGTTGTTTGTTGTTTTTGTTTGTTTTATTGTTGTTTTTGTTATTGCTGTGTGAAAGAAGCTCTTAAGTTTAATATAGTTTCTTTCATTTATGTTGCCTTTACTCCCCTTGCCTTTGGGGTCAAATTCATCAAATCTTCTCTGAGACCAAAGTCCATAAGTTTAGTTCCTGCTTTCTTCTATGTAATAAGTTGTTTCAGATCTTATATTTAGGTCTTCAATCCATTTGGAACTAATTTTTGTACATGGGGACAAACAGTAGTCTAGTTTCATTCGTTTGCATGTGGCTTTCCAATTTTCCCAGCACCATTTATTGAGAGACTTTCTTTTCTCCATTGCATATTTTTGTCTCTTTGGATAAAAATTATTTGCCCTTATACATGTGGGTGTATTTCTGTTCCATTGGTCTGTGTGTCTGTGTGACAATACCATTCTGTTGTGATGATCACTGCTCTATAGTTAAGTTGAATTCTGGGAGAGTAATATTCCCAGCTTCATTCTTTTTTCTCAGGATTCCTTTGGCTATTCAGAATCTTTCCTGATGATTTTTTGTTCTATTTTCTTTAAAAAACGTTACTGGTATTTTGATTGGGGATTTATTAAGATCTGTATATTGGTTTGGGAAATATGTACACTTAAAACCTACTTAGTCTTATTAATCAATGTCATCCTAATATATGTAATAATAAAAAAATTCCCTGACCTCTTTGTCAGTATCTGAACATCAGATACATAATCTGAAGATTTCCAAATGAATCATTCCTCACTTGTCATATCTCATCCAGTGGAAGGTCCACCTGTCCTTCTAAAATACTCATGATCATCCACTCCCCTTTCTCTCTGCTGCACCCAGGTCTAAGGATCCACCCACATCCTGTTTCCTGTCCTGATCCTCCCAGCCCATTCTCCACTCAACATCATGGTCATTTAGCACGATGAATCATTTAAATTATTTTGGGTCAACAGAGGGATGCTACAAATCATTCATGGTCAACTACAGTGCTTTCAACGAGGACTACATCTCCAAGAGGTCTCTACTCTCCCTCTTCCACTGGGCAGGGGCCACACTGTCCCCTTAATCACTTCACCCGGAGGGCCCTGACCCACATCTCTACCTGGCTGGCTCCTTCCCACCATTCTGGCCTCAATTCTAGGTCAACTTTCCAGCAGTGTCAGCGCACACTGACCACACTCATGGCCACTCACTTTCAGAGCACTGGATTTTATACATTGATGTGAAGTTATCTTGTGTGTGTGTGAGACTGGTTTCACCTTCCTCTCCTCAGACTATTGTAGAATATCAGGAACTTGATGTATCTTGCTCAACTTTTCTTCTCTATTCCACAGAAAAGTGGCTAGGCTATCTGAAAATATTTGTTAAAGAGTGGATGAAACATCTATCATTGCTCCTATAAAAAAAAAAAAAAGACTCATCTTAAGTCTGGGTAAAAAACGAAACAAAACAAACAAACAAACAAACAAAAACAAGCTAAAATTCCTCTTTTTAGGTTTCAGCCTGAATCTTCCTCATACATAAAAAGAGTATTTTCCCCTCTTACAGTAACTATACTAGAAATATTGTATATTCTTATATAAAAGTGAGCATATTTAAAAATTTTGGTGTTAATTATTCTGCCATTATACTCCCTCCCTGTCTTTTTCCTGCACAGCCAGGCTGTTTGATTTTCAATAGGGACAATCATATTTTTTTCAGGAAGATTTTAAAAGCATATTTGATTTTTCACTTAGTCAGAAATATATCTTAGTATGTTTTGTTTCTCCCCCCCCCCACACCCCCATTTTGCAATCTGAATTGAGCTACTAGTAATTAAAAGAACAAATGGTTCTTCTAATAAGACGCCAAATGGTAGTGTGACACCAGGAAACTTTGATCAGCTGTGCCTGTCACCTCCAGTTGACAGCCATACTGTGCGATGCAGCTGCGCTTCCTGAGCAGGTGTCCTAACAGCCTCTCCGATCAGAGGAGCACGAGATTCGGATCTAAGTTCCAGGTATAAAACACTGGACATGAGATCAGCTTCTGAATGGATAGCTCACATTTTTTTTTTCTCACTTGAAAATCAAATTAGCATGAATTAAAACAGAAGGGAAAATAGGAAATAAACATACAATAACATTAAAGTTATCGAGTTCTCTTAATTCTAATGTAAATTGGAATGGAATTGAGCTCACAGTTTGGTTCTGAGGTGTGTCTGCTCTGTGATGGGCTGGGTGGGTGTCGAGCCAGGATTAGATGAAGGAGCTCCCATTATATCTTGAGCAATTGAGCAACCTGGTATAAATGGCGGCTTAAAGAAAACGACGTGGAAAGGTGTACCTCAGAGAGGGAAGGGAATGGGTCCTTAAGATAAGAGGTGTAACCTGGTGTTCTGGGTTGAATTTGGTCCCCTCCAAAATCCATAAGTTGAATAAAAACCTTTGGCACCTCCGAACATGGCCTTGTTGGGAAGCAGGGTCATTGCAGATGAAATTTGTTCAGACGAGGACCACTGGAGGAGGGTGGGCCCTCATCCAATGGGATGGTTTTCCTTGTAAAAAGCAGAAATTTGGTCACAGAGATATCTGGACATCAATACTAACCCTAATCGGTGCCAATAGGTATTACATGTCTACTGTGAGCCTCCACTGTTCTCAACATCCTGTGCTCTGACCCCTTTAGCTCCCACGATGTCCCCCTGAGCCAGGCACTGTAATTATTCCCATTTTACAGATGAGAAGAGTGAGGAGCAGAGGGCAAATGACTTGCTTGTGTTTGCACAATTGGCAGGAACCCAACCAGCACAGCATGATATGCTGGCACTCTGGCTTACACCCTCACCCACGCAGCTCCCTGGCTCTGGGCTGGCGTGTGAGAGAGCAAGGCCAGGCCACGTGGGGGAACAGTGGGCTGGAACAGGAGCATTGTGCACAGAAATGTTTAAACTGAGGAATTCACAGACTTAGTTGGAGTGGAGAGTTTGGTGGCCGCACAGGGCTGACAGCTCTCACAGTCCAGGGTGTCTGTTCTAAGAAAGACAGTCAGCCCCGAGCAGGCTAGGCACCCACAGGAGGCGAGGAAAGCCACGCTGGAGGCAGGGTCTGGGGGACTCTGCATGTCAGGAGCCCTTTATGGGAACGGATGCCCAGGAGCCCCCAGCCGGGAGAGAGGGCCAGCGTAAGACACAGCGAGACAGAGGGGACAGACACCAGGAGGGTGTGACATTATGAAAGTGGAGGAAGAAAGATCTTCCAGAAAAAAGGGTGCAAACATCTCTTCTCTGCGTCTTCTTATCACCATAACCCAGGACAGAAATGTAACCTACAGAGCCTCAGTTTCCTCTTCTGCACAATGGACAATATTATTAATACCTTCCTGCAAATACAGTGATGTGTGCACTTGTGAGTGCTTCCGCAGGATCAAGCCTTGAAGGAGACAAGCTGAACTAAAATGTGTTGTGATATTATAATAAATAAGAATGTCTTTGCAAGTGCCTGCACTCCAGGAAAGCTGTAATCTGCAGTAAATAATGATGGTAAAATAACCCACTTGCTAGATCAATAAACATTAATTATCTACCTATAGATAACTTGTAATACATAAAAACTCAAAGGACACTATATAATATATATATTTGTCAAAGGACACACTAGAAGGAAGGCAGGGACGGATGGAGAGTCACATCAAATTCCAGCATTAGACGACTCAATATTGCAAAGGTGTCCATCTTCCGCAAATGAAATGAATGACATGTCATTTGATTTCTGAACAGAATTTGTTTAAACTTGGCCAAGTCAATGCAGATTAAACAAGAAGCTAGTTTCATCCAGGACATTAGAAAATAATTAAAATATGTATTTGGTAATACATAGTCTTGGCAAGGGTGGGAACATAAGCACCTACAGGCATTCATGAAGCTATTTATTCTTTGCCTGGCAATCTGCTTGCATATTCTATCCTACAGAACACTCTTACATATGCACACATCAATGTATGCACAGGAAATGCACTGCAGCATTGTTTAAAAAAAATTGTAAACACACCTGAACACCAATCGAGGTGTGAATATATGAATAAATAAATTAGGGTGCGCTCACACGATGCAGCCATTTTGAAGACAGTAAAGCAAATGCACCCATACTCTGTGGGAAGGTCTCTAAGACATAACATAAAGTAATTGCAGAACAATATGCAATGCTCTGTAGACAAAGCCATGGGCATACGTGTGTGGTTAGAAACGTGTGCTGCACAAGAAGAGAGAGATGTCAGCGGATATCCGCCAGAATGTGAGCTGTAGTTGCCTCTAAGGAGATGAGGGGAAGGGAAGGGAGCATCGCGTTTACTTCACGGGCCCATGGATTTGAATATCACTAAGAGCTCTATTAGTGCGCCACTCGTGCAACGGAAATGTGTTTTGAAGGAGGTGTCCGTGGGTGGTGAGCATATGGACGCCGCAGGCACAGACCAAACTCATTTGAGCAGCGCGGTAGGGGGCAGGTGGGGGATTTAGGAAAATATTTATATTGGGAGTAAATGTGTCAGGATGGCCTTTTGTTTTGCTTGCTTTCCAATCTGATCACATCTGCGGCGTGCTTAAAAGCAGAAAGGAGGCCTCTCAATATTTACCCCGGCTTTGTCATTCTTCCCACCTGCACCTGACCCCAAAGCCTAACGCACCACGGATGATCCCCTGGTCTTCCCGGGCTGCCCTGAGAACGTGCACCTTCCCACCGAATCCCATTCAATCCAGTTGGCTTCTGTATGTTGGCCCTGCCTTCCCCAGTGACAGCTGCCTCTGTGGGGACAAAGAGGTCCCCGCTGGCCTGCCTCCCCCCTCTTCCTCTCCCCTTGCAGAGTGCTGCATGAATACTTGTTTGGCCAAAACTGGTTTGGCTCAGTGGATAGAGCCGCAGGTTCAATTCAGGTCAAGGGCATGTACCTTGGTTGCGGGCACATCCCCAGGAGGGGGTGTGCAAAAGGCAGCTGATTGATGATTCTCTCTCATCGATGTTTCTAACTCTCTATCCCTCTCTCTTCCTCTCTGTAAAAAAATCAATAAAAAATATATAAATACTTGTTTGGATCTTATTGACATATGTATTATAAATTTCCCCCCAAAATGGGCTCAGCAGAATAGGGCATCATTTTGGTGGGACCTGTTATATTTTTTGTCAGGTATCCAAGACTCATGCAGGCCCACCCCGAACCGTGGTTGCCTGGAAGATGTCACGTGGCCAGAGAGGGTGACCTGACCCCAGAGCAGGAGGAGAGAGCCAGCGATCCCGGGCTGGCTTTGATAAGTACAGAGTAATTGGCATATATATGTTTAGCTTCTCTCGAAGCAATCTCCCTGAGACATTTTTCTTATGTAAATAAAATTCTCTCAGTGAAATTCTCCTGCAGTTAAATGAGGCTCAATTACACACTGCTAATTTAAGCCTGCGCACTGCATTCCGACTGTCTACCTAATTACCCTGTTTAGGCTGTTAATGATCAGATCTTCACTCTCGAGCAGAAATTCGAGTCTGCCATTAATCTCTCCTCTAGTTAGATTTCTAGTTATTTAAAAGAAGAAATCCTTAGGAGAAAAAAATAGAATCTGATTTTTAAGTACATTATTTGGAGGACTTATGAAAAAGAGCCAAAGAAGTTGATAGAAGCTGAATTGCATTTATTTATTGACAGGATGGACAAGATGGTTCACCCCCTGACCTCCAGGAGCAAATATATTTGTCTGGGAGGAAGACAATAACAGTAGGTAGACAAAGAAAACAGTCATTCCCCATGATCAATGCTCTAAGAGAATTAAGACGCGAAGGCTGAACTTGGTAAAGAGGAGAGCTGAGATGGGTCATGAGAGTAAGGGTTTCCATGGAGGGCAAGGGTAGGGCTGAGAACAAAGAAGAGAAGCATGTGCAAATGTCTGAGGGTGGAAAACATGGAGGCATGTTCAAGGAACTGCAATAAGATACCTCTAAAAATCAGACATGTCACAGAGTCCCTCGGGATGCTGGAGTGAGGCAAAGGTCAGAGGTGACGCCCAGGTTTGGGCGGTGGGGTGCTGACTGGGTGGAGAAGCAGGATTAGCAGCAGAGGAGGAGCCCTGGGTGTGGCTCTCCTCGAAGGGCAATTTATTTTGGACTCCCAAGAATTAAAGACAAGCGATTTTTGTTTTATTCATCTATTATCCATGTCTATGTTTACTCCTTCAGGGGCTCTACTAGAAACCAGTGACCAGCAAAATTCTATTTTTCAATGGTACCCTGTCAAATTCCTATTCAATGTAAAGTTTGAGCAATTATTATTTTCAGTCATCTATATTCTTCTTACTGGTTTTAATTGCATATTTGTTATATAATCATCTAATGAATCTTTGAGATTTTTGAGATAAAATTCTTCCTTGGATTGACTTTTGGTCATTTCCTGTCATGAAAATATGGTATGTTATTTGGAATCTTAGTCCCCCCCCCCCCCCCCCCAAATACTTTAATATGGCCAATAAGTCAAATGTGAATTGGAGCAACTCAGATTTCTGCGGTTATAAAACAATTAATTATTAGGAAATGCTTCTTGGCATAAGAAATGTAGATTGCTGGATAAACATAATAAACATCTGTTTACACGAATAAGAGAGTTCTCAGGGAAGGGAAATCCTTGGGGACTTATAAATGAAGAGGGAATTGGACTCTAGGGCAAGCTCTCGTTGATGCGATAGGTGTTGTGGGACACGTGCCTTTCGAAGAAGCAACAGGGACAGAACAAACATCTCTGCACGTCGGGGAAACTTCTGCAGAAAGCTGCAACCTCGCTAAGTGGACTGAAAAAAACAAACGCCTTTTTAGCAAATAGCCTTGCTGTCTCTGCCTAGGTTTCAGGTAGGAAACATGTCTAACCATAGCACTAGCCTTGCTCAGGTTTGGGTTTACACACTATCTCCAGGTCCAGAAATTAACAAACGGTGAGCCAGTTACTAAGAACATCTGACAGGAACAAAGGCAAGTCTGCCCTGGAGGACTGAGCCACTGGGGATGTTTACAAACAAGGCCCAACTCTTCCCTCCAATCCTGAGCTCATTACCCCAAACCACTGCACACATTAGAGATCAATTTACCATAAGAGTCAGAAGAAACAACAGAGACCTCAGAAGTGGAATCACTGTACACAGATTACTCAGTCATTTTTTTTGAAATGGTTGCAGAAATATAAAATTGGATCAAGAATAAGAAAAGGAAAAAAAAAATCAAAAGGACAGATACATTAGCTAAACAATGAAATGAAATACCCAGAAATGAGAATTATAATTCTTGATATAAATATTTAGATTAGACACAGTCGGGGAAATTAGTGTACAGTGAAATAAATCTAAATAAATTACCCAGAATATTGCCTAAAGAAAAAAAAAAAAAAGGAAACACAAATATGAAAGAAAGATGAAGAGACTTGGAGGAGGAATGAAGATCTATATGGATAATAACAATTCCAGAAAGAGAAAGTAGGAAAAAAAAAGATAAGCACTATCTGGAGAAAACAATTAGGAATTTCCCCAGAAGTGAGAAGAAATAAGCTTGGGAGTATAGATTCGGCCCTGGAACTGAAGGCTGGGCTTCAGGGAAGGTCAGGGTACCCAAGGATGGGATTGGATGCAAAAAGGAATGATGAACCAAGAAACAGGTATGAACAGGTAACTCTAAACACATGAGGGCTGCATAAACCGATCATAATAATAATTACTAGTATGACAGGTATAAAAAAATAAGAAGTACCTAGAGCACTGCATAGTAGTCTTTAAGGTGGGAGGGATGTCTTGGGAGGCTGGGCATTCTGAAATCCTGGCTATTCAGCATGGTAGGTCAAGGTCATTGTATCTGTGCCTGAAGGACAGCAATCTCTTTAGTACGTTTAGGGAACTGATTCACAATTCATTCCCACCTATGTCTTGACATTCCTTTCCACCTGTCTAAACCAGATCATGTGCTTTTTCATTTCAGAAGGATTTTTATGATCATTACTTTATTGAAACCTTTATAGCAAAACTAATAAAGACCATTTAATCCTTCTCCCCCCGCCTCCAATCCTCCACTTATTAGTCAGGTTGTGTCCTTTGAAAATATTTGATAAAATGGTAAGCATTGTCAACTTCATAGTTTGAGAAATGTGTCCAATCTTCCCAAAATCTATTAGACTGCATTCCAGTGCACGTTACATACTGGGTCATGACTATTTGAATTCATAGCTCTAGGTTAAGTGGATCTCACATTTTTTTTTTTAAATGTCCTACATTTTCTTCCCACATTTTCCCACCTAGTAGTTGTTTATAAACCAATTTAGAACATGTTCATTTTTTTTTATTGGCTTATATAAGCAATTCTCACAGTGATATAGTGTATAGTGGAACCATCCTATGCAACTTAGAAATCCATGGAATACAACATGGTAAATTTGCTCTTTCCTTCCATTTAGTTCAACATGGATTTAATAAAAGTAGGATATCCTTTTATAAAGGATGAATAAAAATTCCTTGTATTTTAAGATAATTTTCTCTCTTCTTGAGAAAGAGAGAGAGTACAAAAGGGTTTTCTCCAATACATTTTACTCATTTTGATATCTTCTGATAAATTATTCTCATGTCATGCTGAGCAAACTTCAACTTGTCATTTGAGCAAGGATATAATGAAGTCCTTATGAATGTCTGGCACTGAAGCCATATTTCTTTCATCGCTTGGCATTAAATTTTAATTAGAGACTATCCTTTTAAATAACCATGGGGAAAAAATAGCATAAATGATGGTACTAAGGAAAAAGCTAATGTCATAAAAGAGACATCTAACTCATGGGCACCACTTTTTTTTCCTGACCCATTCTAAAGATGTCCACTGTGTATAACAAGAACCACAAAGGATTATATCAAATCAAGAGATGCCAAGCTCCATTTTCAAACTGACAGTGCAGAAAGGGAGGACACCGGAGAAGGGGCCTCTGCGGACCAGAAAGGAGCCTCCCAGGAGCCGAACCCCTGACTCCTTGGTCCTGGCTTCCACCTCCAGCGCCGTGAGAAACAAATGCCATTGTCTCGCCCCCCACCCTTCAGTATTTTGTGATGGCACTCGACATCATGATGAAAGCTTTGTGGCTGGCACGGGGCAGGGCTCAGCTAACTTGCATACTTTGGTGTAAATGTCCCACCACTTTTCACCCCATGGAACCCGAGGCAGCAGTAAAAGAAGGGTCTCTGCCCTTTGGGACACATGGAGGGGCCTGGAGAGCATCGTGCCCAGTGAGCTAAGCCAGTTAGAGAGGACAAGCATCACAGGATCTCACTCATGTGGAATCGAATGAACAAAATAAACTGAAGAACAAATAGACCCAGAGACATGGACGCAAGGAGCAGAGTACAGAGTCGCAGAGGGAAGGTGGGGAAGGGTGGGTGAGTGGGAAGGTACCAACCAGAGGCCTTTAGGCCATGGTCACAGACAGCCGGGGGTGAAGGCCTGGGTGGGGCGGGCTAGAAGGGGCCCATAGTGGGGGAAGGGGACATCTGTAATACATCCAACAATAAAGATCAGGGGGAAAGAAACATAAATAAAATGCCTGTAAGTGACAAGTAGTTACTTACATATTCCAAGATTCTAAAAATAATGTATTATCCCCGTGTGGGTTAAAGGGAAACCACACTTACTAAGTATTCGGAACGATATTTGATAAGCACATGCACACGCCTATAAAACAACGCCTGGGTACCAGGCCAGAGATTCATCTCAGGCCATCCCCTTTCCAAAGTAAAACAGTTCAAAACAGGTAGAGGACAAGGGGGTGGGGGAGCCCAGGGAGGAGGGGCGGTGTTTGGAGTGATCCCGAGGTTCCTCTGTCTCGTATAGCACTGCTCTGCCTTCCTGCACCCCATAACATATGCTCCATCCTGGAATTTGGACTTTTGTATGAACTTGTGTTCTATCCTTCCTTGTGACTCTGTGGGACACTCAAAATAAATTTACAAGACTATTATTTTCTAAGTTTTATTGCAGCGTTTCCTAGAAATTACTTACACATCTATTCTGTACAGGAGTACTCTTCCCTAATCTGCCCTGTCCTCTACCTGTTTTGCCAAAAGACTCAGAAGACTTTTATGAACATTCTGACTCTGTAAGAAATGGTATGTATGCTATTTGAACTTCCTTCTCACTATCTTTTCTTGACTGGTTCCAAAAATAATTTAAGGTAGCTCTGTATTTTTAATTTGAGAGGAGGCTATTCTGGGGTATTTTATTTTTATTTTAATGAAAGTCATATTTGATGACAGGAAATTTCTCCTTTCAAGGATTAGGTATATTTTTTACTTTGGAAGTTGTCTTTGTATTAAAAAATGTAGTCTCTTTGGTATGCAGCTTTAAAAAGAAGCAACATTTTTCTACCTGGAAATTGTTAACATTTTCCTCTATTTTAGGTTGAAAAGAATTGAGAGTAATTTGTAAGGTCATATTTTAGGACCACTGAAATTAGGTTTAATTGGTTTAATAATACAATGTAGAGATTTCTGTATAGATTTTATAGCTGATAACCTTGTGCACTGTAATAAAGCTCTTGTGTTGGATGTTCTTTTGAATACTTGTCAAAGAAACAGCAATTACCGTTTGCAGGGCTCAGAAACTTTGATGAATAAAATATTTCATAAAATAATATGAAATCCAGGTATTTCTGTTTTCATGACAGTAACCATCATCATCATCATCAACGGGGTTACAATTTATTGAACCACCTGGTAAGCAATATGCCGGTTAATGTGTATAGATAGATTATTTAATCGAATTCCCTAATGTCTGTCCTTTCCTGCTGCCATAACAAAAATTTCACAGCTTTGGTGCCTTATAAACACATGAATTAATTTCTCACAGTTCTGAAGGCTGAAAGTCTAAGATCAAGGTGCCTACAGAATCAGAGTCTGATGAGGGCCCGATTCCTGCTTTATAAATGATGTTTTTCTCTCTGTGTCCTCATGGTGGCAGCACTGAGGGAACTCTCTCTAGGGTCTCTTCCATAAGAGAACTGATCACATTCATAAAGGTCCAACCTCATGACCTAAGAACTTCCAAATCCTATCACATTGGGGGCTTCATTTCAACATATACATGCTAGTGGCACACACAGTTAGTCTATGGTACCTCACAAACATATGTGAAAAAGCTCTGAGCCAAACTTCATTCTCTCACATGGATTCCCTCTGATCTTAGATCCTATCTAATACCTTGCTTGTCTTCTGTGAATAAAAGTTCATACTGCATCACCTGACAACTGTCTTTCTACGGGTTCGTTTCAAAGGGATTCGTCTGTGGCATAAACAGAATGCTGTTGCAAACACTTCACATTTGCAAACGATTCTGGAAATTCACATGAACAGCAAAGGGGAAAGAATTTGGACACTGAACATAATCATCTTGCAGATTTTTTATTGTAAACAAAATATCGTAAACAAAAGAAAGGTTGGAGACATGTTAAATTCAAAATGGTAGCAGAAAGGTGTGAGATTGGGTAAAATTTTTCAAATGAGCTTCTAAGACACACTCTTCCCAATAGCTAGAAATAATTGTGTACCCACGCAGCCTTGTAAGGACTGGAGACTGAAGGTTGAGTGCAAGGCTGAGAGCGTTTCCTTGGAAACGAGGTGCTTCTTCAATACAGCTCAGGGCCCTTCGGACGTCACATCTCTTCCAAGCACTTGCTCTGTGCCTGGAAATCTGCTCTGGGAATTGTACTTCATTCAGAAAAATAAATGCAGGAAAGACTTTGACTTTTAGATATCCTCTCTAGAAAGTCCTAATGTTGCTTCAACGCCAGTTAACCAACAGGGTTCCTCAGGCACAAGGCTCTGCCCTTGGCCGTGCACAGAGCGAATAGAGAAAGGTGTGCACTCCCCTTGATTAGAGCTTATCTTGCTGTCGCTGTCTGGAAGGGCTCTTCCATTTGTCCACCTGACATTGTTTGACTTGGATTCATTCCCCTTGGATCTAGTGCGTGGGTCCTCTTTCCTGGACCAGCTGATTCCCATGAGCCTTGCAGGAGTACACAGTGCGCACAATCACACTTTCTCACGTGGCAGAATAAAAATCCCTGAGCAGAGGGCCGGGTCAGCTCTGTCAGGAAGATCAGGGGTGACCTGGCAAGCACAGGGAGAGGCAAGCAGCTCTCCATGTGAGACGGAGGAAACGGAACAAAATCTGAGCTGCACTGGAGATGGTGTTCACTCACACATTAGGTTCCTAGACCAGACCATCTAGTAGCCAGGAGGTATGAGATGCAATCTCATGTGGGCCTAGTAAAAATGTAATTCATTCCAGATAAAAATATATAACCTTAAAGTGGAATTATTTCACTCCATGAACAGATAGTTCCTTTATAATGGGTGTCGTGCTGAGTGTGGAAGATACAGGGAAGAACAGGGCATGGTCCCCAGCACTGAGATCTATGGAGAAAATCAAATGAAAAGATGCTTTTCCTACAGGGTGACACTGATATTTGAGCACAGGGGACTCTGAGAAAGCATTACGGGGTACTTCGCCCATCTACGTGGGACCAGAGGAGCCTTCTTTTATCATCTTGCCCTTCTGAGACTACATGTGTGTAACAGTTATGTTTAAATTTAGAAGTTGTGTTATTGACCATGACCTAGAATTATAAGCACTGTGCAGTCGTAGGATAAGCTTTAGGGAAACAGATAAAAATGGTCCCCAATAAATCAGGCCTCCCTGTGCCAACATCCCCTTTGTGATCTGACTTCGCCTGAATCCAGGGCTCAAGGGGTGGAGTCTATACCGCCTACACTTCGTATCTGGGATGGTCTCGTGACTCGTTTTGCCTGAAAGAACGCAGTGCGGGTGATGTCATTGGGGTTTCAAGGCCATCCTTTTAAGGATATGACAGCTTTTATCTTGGTTCAAGTAAATTCTGGCAGCCACATGACGGAGTCTAAGCTAGAAT
The DNA here is from genome assembly GCF_014108245.1 of Pipistrellus kuhlii. Taxonomy (NCBI): domain Eukaryota; kingdom Metazoa; phylum Chordata; class Mammalia; order Chiroptera; family Vespertilionidae; genus Pipistrellus; species Pipistrellus kuhlii. The sequence continues at coordinate 2,540,554 of NW_023425515.1, forward strand.
GATGGAAAGAGGCCACATTCCATGTTTGAAGGTGGGCCTTGGAGAATGAGATGCTCCCTATAACAACAAAGGTCACACGAAGGATAAGCGAGGCTCCCACATTGGCGAGACCAGCCGTTCGAGCTGTCCGCTCAGGATCTACTAGCAGACAGGTGCGAAGGCTGCCTTTGATACTTCCGCCCAGTCCACCCCAGTCCATGGGACACCGTGAGGATTGGAGACAAGCAAAAAATGTCCTGCTAAGTTTCCTGTCTCTAAGAACCCTGAGCTACAAAATAATGTTTACCTTAGGCATTAAGTTTCTGGGTGACTTGTTAATAGATATCATATTTCCATTTGATTGGATCTGTGAACCAGATCCAATCAAACCAACTGGTGGTGCAACATTGTGTCTCAGGGATCTCATGAAAGGAACCCAGTTCTGAATAAACTCTCCGGCTACTTGGTGGGTTTGTGTCCACTGAGGTGTTAACAACAATAACAACCATAAAAGACACTGTGCATCCTTGGTTGAAACAAGGCTTGTACGCTACTAAGGGACACAGAACAGTAGCCCTGGGCCATGAGAATAAATGATGAAAAAAATGTTTATAAAGAATAGATTAAGTAAAAGGAATAATAAAGGGCACCAAGTCTGGACTCCAGGCCACACTGACAGTTTTCATCATCTGTGCGGCTGGTGAGAAGGAAAGCCAAGTTATTGCGTAGGCGGGTGCGGAACAGGCGCAGAGCCAGTGCATTGAGTCAGGCTGGGATTCCTGGCCTCCTGGTGAGATGGGTTGCAGTCAGAATTAAAAACAGTTACTTCAGTAGGTAACATGAGGTTCCAGGGATTGAAAAGCTCTTTACTAATAATATAAAGGAAAATAGTGATTATGAACTATTTCACAGAGAAAAAGCTCTGAGGCTCAGAGTGAAGGATGACAGAAGGTCACCTCCAGGAGTCACATTCCATTTGGGGGACATATTTAATGAGGGCCACTGATGATCTGAAAACTGAAAATCTTCTGTCATAGCTACTGACTTTCAAGTCTTAAGTGGGCCTGAGTACTTGTGGAGGTTTCTTTTATCCTAAGATTCAGGTAAACAATTCAGGACATTGGTCATTTAGTTTGCTAGTCAACTGCCTCTGCCTTTTCCTCCCTGAGCCCATTTGTTCACACAGGAAGGTGTGCACAGAACCTTCTGAGACACGAACGAAGGGACGGCCAATAGAGGGCTCACTCATGTGAGAACGTGCGCGCTCTGTGATGTCAGCTTTAATTTAATGGCAGACCCGTGCTCTTCTACTGATGTGGTTTTGATTAATGAGGCATTTGTTCTCTACCAGGTAGCAATGTACAATAGCCCCTGCTCTGTGAGTTATGAGTGGGATTGGAATATTACCATCTGACTTGCCTACGTGTTAGGTCATTTGTTCTTGTTTTTTTTTTTCTCTCTCTCTAAAAAAATCACTTAATATTTCTTTGAATAACTGTGTTACGGCCCAATATTGATGCTTATGGGAAAAACATAACATGGTAAGCATTAAGAGTGAGTCAAATAGTTCAGTGTTCAACCCCCAAAAGACAGGATTTCAGCCCCAGATCTGCTTTCTCATTCACTCTTACCCACTTTCTCTCTCTTGTCTCCTCTACCCCAGCCCTAAACAATGAAATGGGGACTATCACTAAGTCTCCTAAATATTAATAGGATAATAAAGTAGTGACATGGACATTAGGCACATAAATTCAACAACTTCAATAAAATGGATGTTTCTCTAAATACACACAACACCACCCACAAACTGCCAATACTCATCCAATATGAAATAGATAACCTGGCCTCAATTATTACCTCAAACCATATACAGAATTTAACCTGAAGTGGATCACAGACCTAAATATGAGAGATGAAACTATAACATTTCTAGAAGAGAACATCAGAGAAAACTGCAGTGACTTGGGCTAGGCAAACATGCTTTATCTAGGACAAAAAATAAACCATAAAAAATTGACAAATAATGTTCCTCACAATTAAAACCCTTTGCTCTCCCAAAATTACTATTAAGGAAATGAAAAGTAAAATTGGAGATTAAGATTAGATATTTACAAAACATATTTCTAATAAAGAACTTCCTAAATAATCAAAGGCTAATATGCGAATTGTCCCCTCGACTGGAAGTTCGACCAAGAAGTGGGGCCGGACAACCTCCTGCCGCCTCGTCCCCCAGCTGGCCCCATCCCTGATTGCCACCCTCCCCCTCTGCATCAGGACCACCCATGGCTCTTCCCCCAGCCAGCCCAGCCTGATCAGGCCAGCAGGACCCCACTCATGCACAAATTCATGCACTGGGCCTCTAGTGTATCTAGAATATATGAAGAATTCTTAGAATTCAATGTAAGACAAATATCCCCATTAGAAATGTACAAAATATTTAAAAAGGCACTTCATCAAAGAAGATATATGAATGACCAATGAATATATTAAAATGGGCTTAATGTTATTATCAGGGAAATAAGAATTAAAATCATATTTAGATACCGCTCACTACTTCACTCCTGGTTAAAATGTGCTGGTGAGAAAGTGAGACAACTGGGCTTCTCTCATACTAGAGGCCCGGTGCACAGATTCGTGCGCTGGTGGGGTCCCTCAGCCTGGCCTGTGCCCTCTCACAGTCTGGGGCCCTTTTGGAGGATGTTGTGCTGCTGGTTTTGGCCCCAGGCAGCAGGCAACCTGGGAGGAGCCTGAGCCAGGGCCAGGCTCTGCTCCTGCTCATCCCGGCCCACCGTGCCTGCCATGGCCGCTTGGAAGCACTGCCTCAGAGGCGGGAGAGGCTCTCGCTGCCACAGCAGTGCTTGCCAGCCGTGAGCATGACTTCTGGCTTAGTGACACACCTACTGTGGGAGCGCACTGACCACCAGGGGGCAGCTCCTGAGTTAAGCAACCGCTCCCTGGTGGTCAGTGTGTGACAAAGCAACTGGTCGACCAGTCATTCAGTCTTAGGCTTTTATATCTATATCTATATCTATATCTATATCTATATCTATATCTATATCTATATCTATATCTATATCTATATCTATATCTAGATTGCTCAAGGGGTTGCAGGATGTTTATAAATTATTTACTTTTTCTGTGTGTGATGCACTCTGAGATTTCTAGTTTATCTTTTCCTTTCCTATATATTTTTTTCTTTCATGCTTGTCTTGAAATGTGAGACATATTGTATAACCCCATGATAGGTTGCATCCTGAAGTTCTAAGTAACACTGGTTCAGTTAGCCACAGAGGGCTGTCTTGGAAATCACAGCAGAGCACAACCAAAGTGCAGAAAAAGTCTCGAGCAAGTCCCTCACCTGGCAACAGGAACCTGCCTAAGGCTACAGAGTGTTCTCATAACGCGCCAGGTAGACCTTGGGGCTGAAAAGCTAAAGAGATTTGTCAAGAGACAGGAGAAAGGCAGAGAGAGAGATTTAAAAGCTCCACCTTTATTCAGCATATTTATGAGTATTCGTGAGGAGCTGGAAGACAATTTTATCACCCTCCAATAAAAGAGATCCACAGTTACATAGAGCAGGATTTGTGACACATTCCTGAAACGTTTTCCAGGATCAAGTCTGTAGTTTCAAGGTGGGATAATTGGGAGCAGAGAAAGAAACTATGGAGGAGAAAGAGAAAACACCTAGAATGTAATTGGAACATTTTTTTGTACATGTTAGTCAACCAATAAAACGTATTAATATTAATACTAAAATTATCATAAAAAGAGAATGACTTTTCCAACCAAAGACTTTAGAGTTGTACTTAAATGAAGAAGTCGTGATTTTATAATGGTTCCTATAGAAAAGAGAAGCAGGTGGGATTTGAGTTGAAGTCTAGACCAAATAGCAGTTTAACATTCCGGAATGTAAAAGGGCATTGCTCCCTCTGGTTGTCATTACACAACTCTCCAAGAGGTGGCAGCACCTCCGCGAGGCTTCATATTGCACATGCTGTTCATACTCTGGCTTCTGGGCATGTCCGAGGAGGAGCTGGGTAAATGGTGGAGAAACCGGGAGCTGCCCGGGATGCCATGGTTACTGTGCGAGGCGCTGGGGAGACAGACTGGCAGGTGGCATGGAGCACAGGGTAGTGGGTGCATTGGAGACTGTGTGGTGGTACCCAGGACAGCAGCCCAGGTTCTGAAGGACAAGGGACCTGGCCTGGGCCTGGACCGGATGCTGCCCAGAGCTCAGAGGAAGAGGTGAGCCCTGCTCTGCACAAAGCCCCATCTCTGTCAGAGCAGGTGCTCACTAGAGGCGCCCTTCACGGATGCTCCCTAGCGGGCAGGTGAGACCCCTCTGAGAGGCGTTCTCACACTCCATAGGCCACATCCTCTCCGTGTGCTCCTCACTAGATTCCTAGGCGCACCTGCACCCCCACAGCTTCCCTCCAACCAGGACACAGCCAAGTTATGCATCCCTGCCATGTCCCCTTATTTCCTTCCCAGCTTATTGAGATATAAGCGACAAATAAAATGTGTGTGTGTGTGTGTGTGTGTATGTATGTATATATATATTTATATCTAGGTTATATAATACTCTGCACTTTTATTAATGATGTATGTTTTATAGCCTGGACTTCCTTTTTTAGATTAAAAAAAAAAGGTTGAGATCTTGCTACAAAATAAATTATCTTGAAACTCCTAACACTATCTTGAAACTCCTAACACTAGCATGAGAAGCATCCACAATCCAGACCCAGCAATCCTTCGGGGCTGCAGACATGTTCTGTCTGCAAGGCGACCAGCATAGCTGATCTGAACTAGAACCTGAACAGCCCTGTCCTGGCTGGACAGGGGATCGTTCTCTTTTTCCAGGCTCTGCCACTTGGATGTTCCTCTTCAATTCCTGCCTGTCCTTCAGGCTGGGTTCTCTCTATTTCTTTTTGATGGCTCCGTGACCGCCCAGCTCCACCCTGGCTTCTTCCCTGCCCCAGCTTCCTGGTCAGCACCAGTCTCTTGACCTACTGTGTCTCCTGCTCTGTGCCCGCCTCCCGCCTCCGAGGCTATGTCTTCCCCTGTGTGTGTGTGTGCTTTATCCATTTAGGTGGGAAAGCCTTGCAATCCTTCACAGACATGTGCTAGGCAGGCGGCACCCTGTGCCTGGAGCTTCTGGTGTTTAACAGGTGCTTCTGGAATTTCCATATCAAAAACAAAACAGAGATTCCTCTGAGCGTCACCTGCACAAATTGTTTTTGCAAAAATAAGCAGACAGACAGTATGAAGAAAGGACTGAGGCATACTCTTTCTGTCTTAAGGCAAAGACAGATCAAAATGAAAACATAATAGTTTTCAGAATTTAAGAGTAAAATCATACTAAGCAATCTAAGCAATTTGCAAAGAAAATGGATGTATACTAAGGTCCATTTAATGGCTTGAATTAGTAAAAGAAAAGAAAAAAATACTATAATCCAAAAGCACAGCCGCATTTCCTGAGCACTGGCGTCTCCGTGTAGTGTCGCAGTACTCTCTAGTGGTCGCGTTCAAGAGCGAGATGCTCTCAGAATAAATTCAGGATATTTTTGAAAGGCAAAGAGTGCGATGTACATACATCTATTTTAAACAAAGAAATTGACTCTGGTTGAAAAGCTGGGTGCTCGCTGCCCGTCCTTTCTTATCACAGGGCAGACCGGCCTCCGGTAATCCCAGCATCTGCAAGGGGCTGGCCCCGATGGTGGTGTGTGCCTGCGTTCCGCGACCTCCCGCAGGCCTGCTCATGCCCGTTCATGCAGAGCTGCCTGTGTGCTGTGGCACTGGTGTGGGTCCTTTAAGGTGTCTCTCCAAACTGGGAAAAAAACTGGAATTCCAATAGAATTCCAGGTCTCCCCAGGGCTGCCAAGGCTGTGTGACTGCGAGGGTACGAGGAACAGCAGAGCCATGCCCCGGATCCTGTCTCCACTGCCCCTCAGGTTTTGAATGTTCACCAGGAAGGGTCGTATCTCTGGGTGTCAGGACTGATAACTGCAGGCTCTCCCCATTTAGCACTTTAGGAGAATCAGCCCCTGAGAAGGTGAAACCAAAATGGAGAAGGGAAAGGAAAGCAGATGGATTCTAAAGGTAAGCGTCTCCAGGGTCCTGCCAGAGGCAGTGCCCAGCCAGCCAGCTCTGTGGACAGGACTCTGACCTCGGCCTGGGTCCCCTGCTCGGGCAGAGGCCGAGAAGGAACCTTGAGGAACATCTGACAAGCCTGTGGTTCCCCTGCCTGCCTGGGAGTTACTGTGGATGAGAAGGTGCTGAGCGTGAAACATAGACACACTGGGCAGCCAGATTAGGATGATCTCTGAACGCATCATAATCTGGGCATTCAGTGTATATCCTATGTAATAAAAGGATAATATGCAAATTGTCCCCTCGACCAGGAGTTCAACCAGCAGGCAGGCCGGCCAACGGCCCATGTCCCCTCCCCCTGGCCAGGCTGGCCTGGCCAGACCTCACCCATTCATGAATTCATGCACTGGGCCTCTAATACACACACACACACACACACACACACACACACACACAGGCTAGTCAGATATTCTTTGGACTTACACCAGGAGGGCAGACATTACCGATCAGTTTCTAGACTCCTTTCTGGAGAGCCCCAAGGCCTTCAGAATGCCTCCCAGCTCTGCATTCTAGGCAGCCTCCCCCCCCCCCCCCCCCCCCAATCAGGTGGAGCTGGCATTTGAAATGTAACTTATTTCCAGTCTTGGCTTAGAAGGCACGTCCCCGAAAAGCCCCAAAGGGGAGTGACGTATTTGGCTATTTTAATTTCATGAGCATGGATAGAAAGCTTTCTTATCCTAGCCTTCATACGAAGCCTGATTTTTAAAAGTTCATGCATTTTATCCAGGGTTTTCAATAACATCTTGCAGACACCACGCTTGTTTTGTGCCAAACCAGTGAGCCACAAAACCAACGTGTCATTGCTGCAGGTGTACGCGATCGTTAAAGGTCTTGCAGAAAAAGCTAACTTTCAGATCTGCCATCAATATAATATGCAATAAACTTCAAAACTGTGCATCCACAGACATCGCATAGTGCTGTCTAATCAGGTCTTTTACTAAGTAATTATAATGACCCAATATGATCAGCAAAGGTTAAGTATCTTTTTTCCGAGCTGAATCCGATGAAATTAGTCCTGATGTCATAAGTACCATTTGTCACGACTAGAGCCAGAGGTGTTGACAGGGCTCCGATGTCTCCGTGGCAACCCCGGGGTTCCATTTCTTCCTGCTGTAACCTTAGACACTAACAAGGCTTGGGAGTGCAGAGAGCAGAGCAGGTACTGCCTGGTGATTTGTGTAACCCTTTCTGGCTTTGCCAGGCAGCGCTTCTGAGAGCCTCCGGAAGCGTTTTATAGGAGACGGGTCCCTGCCCCCAGTTTTGACTCCGCTAATGAGGACTATTTTGAACAGAACCAATGTGCACGGGGTTTCACTCCCGAGGAAAATCACTGATTTGCATTGATTCATTACCCATTAAGCATGAAAGAGAGAGAACACATATGTAAACAGGATGTAGATTTTTCCATTTCAGAATTTACAACAATAAAAAGCCCTCAGCGATGCTACAGGTTCCACTAAAACTGAGCCATTTTAATGAAGTGTTTGTACAGCCCATGGCTCATGGAAGGACATTAATGGAAGAGAGCGTCCCAGGGGGCATCTTGGCAGCTATGCACGAAATGGCACAAATGCGCTGTGAGTTCAAGGTCAGTCAAGGGCACCTGGGCTGGTTTGTTACAGAGCATCCTTCTTACTGCAGCTCAGTTTCCAGCCAGAATCTCACTGGAAAACTCCTGTGCACAATTCCAAGGCCTTCATTTGGGTCCTAATCAGTGGTAAAATAAAATCAACAATGGCACTTCATAAATGTCCCTGCTTCCATCTTATTGGGCAAATATCTAAGAGTGAAAGGTTGTGGGTAAAAGAGGAAGGGGAATGCTGGGATAAAAATTCAGAGAAATACTGCAAACAAAATGTTTAACTTTCTTTTCCATTGCCCTTTATCTTTTTAAAAAAAAATACTTTTATTGATTTTTTTACAGAGAGGAAGAGAGTTAGAGACATCGATCAGCTTTCTCCCACACACCTTCTATTGGGGATGTGCCTGCAACCAAGGTACATGCCCTTGATGGGAATTGAACCTGGGACCTTTCAGTCTGCAGGCCGACGCTCTATCCACTGAGCCAAACCGGTTAGGGCGCCCTTTTTTTTTTTTTTTTATAAATACCAAATATCATATTTTCCACTTCAATAAACTAATATGAAAATAACAATTTACTTCCAAAATTATGAAGTTAAAAATGTAATTATTCTATTTTTAAGATTTGTATGCATGTATACCCAGTCTTGGGACATACCTTTTAAAATGCACTTCTTCCATTTTCCCATGTAGAACTTATGTTAGAGAGTGACTTCTCTCCCTCCCACTACACATGTTGAAGGTCTAGCCCCAGAACCTCATGAAGTGCCCTTACTTGGAGACAGGCTCTCTACAGAGGTGACCAAGGTCCAGAGGTCATTAGTGCAGGCTCTAGCCCGATACGACTGGCTGTCCGTCACAGAAAGGGCATATTTGGACACACAGACTGCCCTGCACAGAGGGAAATGGTGTGGAGATACAGGGAGCGCACAGCAGCCTGAGTGATGCAGCCACAAGCCAGAAGCTGCACCCAGCAAGGACCCACCTCCCCTAGAGCCAGCAGGGGGTGCACTGCCTACCGACCCCTGGCCTTCAGACTTCTGGATGCCAAACGGTGAGAGAACAGATTTCTGTTGTTTAAACCATGTGGTTCTGGGTAATTTGTTTTGGCAGCCACAGAAAACTAATACAATTTACCTTGGATGAAAGTTAAGTATCTATTTCCAGACTGCAGTGCCAGTTAAAACTTCAACACTAACGCCGTCTACCAATGCAACAAACGACAGAACTGAGGGTTGAATCCCTTAAATTAATGTTAGGGTAAAAAAGTTAATGCTGCCGAAACTGGTTTGGCTCAGACTGAAAGATCCCAGGTTCGATTCCGGTCAAGGGCATGTATCTTGGTTGTGGGCACATCCCCAGTAGGGGGTGTGCAAGAGGCAGCTGATCGGTGATTCTCTCTCATTGATGTTTCTAACTCTCTATCCCTCTCTCTTCCTCTCTGTAAAAAAATCAATAAAATATATTTTAAAAAAAGTTAATGCTACCTCTGAGATTAAAAATCTCTTTCCATAGTTTCTTATTCATTGAATAAATGGGTTAAATAAGATTACAACATTTTATCTGCTTTACTTAATTCTAAGGTATATTGTACTTACTTCCAATCCTGTAGTTCCTAACCAACATTTTGTGCATATATACACACATATACACACTCACACACACATACGCATATAGATATGTATATATACACATGTATATGTATACACAAACATATGTACATACAGATAAACAATATGTCTATGTGTGTTATATTCATTTACATATATGTTACATATACATGCATATCTATAATAATAAAAGCATAATATGCTAATTAGACTGGACAGCGAACAACCTTTTGGATGTCCTCCTAGATATCCTCCTGGACGAAGCCTCTGCTGTGAGGGCCAAGCCCCTTGCATGAAGTTTGTGCATCGGGCCTCTAGTATATGTATATTTTCATATATGTACAGGGCGGGGCAACAGTAGGCTTGTAGTTGTAAGGACACAAAACACAGAGTTTATTATTATATTATTCTTTATTAATTACTGTTTTGATCAGCCCAGGCAATTCCACACCTTCCCTTACCAACCACTCATCACTCTTTTCCTTCAAAAGAAAGTTTGCCCACACATGATACTTCAGTGACAGGTCATTCCTATTCCGAATGTTAATACCACACCAAGTCCACCAGGAGATAATACATCCACAGTCCTACCCATAAGAAGAAATGCCCACCATAAGAAATGCCCACCCTTTCAGCTGGTACAGCCAGAGCCTGTGTGAATGACCAGCTTGTATGCAGAGAATGTTAACATGCCTAAACAGGGATGCAAACATGGCAAAACATTAGCAAATGTAAAATAACAAATGTAAAGTTTCCCAACGTCTCAGATTTAACCTAAATACCTATCTTAATAAACAGATTATTTGAACTTCGGGTTTAACATGAAGTGGCTGAACGAAGTGATCACTGAGCCTAGGTAGATGTGGCTCAGTGGTTGAGTGTCAACCCATGAACCAAGAGGTCAAAGTTCAATTCCTGGTCAGGTCACATGCCCGGGTTGTGGGCTCAATACCCAGTAGGAGGCGTGCAGGAGGCAGCCAATGGATGATGCTCTATCATCAATGATGTTTCTATCTCTCTCTCTCCCTTTCTTTTTCTGAAATTGATAAGAACATATTTTAAAAAAAGATACTCTTTTCTAAAAAGTGGTTGGACTCAGTCTCACTGGACACTGGCAAAGCCAGGCTCTCTCTGAGACAGCTGCTCAGCTGGGGGCTCAGGGCACAGACCCTTCACGCCTCGTGCCTCCCAATGGCACATTATGCAAGAGGAACAAAGTGAGCAATTTTCCTAATCAGGCCATCAAGTGGAAATAATTAACAAAATAACAGAGCAGCACCTCAATTACAATTACCAACAGCAATCCCAACTCGCCCTGCGTGAGAAGACGTGGAAAGAGTTATGGATTTGCATAATTATTCCTATTCTCAATAAATGTATATGGATCATCAGCAACACACTGGGTGTCACAAGAAGTACCCAATTAGACATCATGGCAAGATCTTCTGGAGAGTGTACCTTTACCTCAGACCTATCCCAGCTACCCACCAATGGGTCACTTTGTTATAACATTGGAAAGTAGCCACAGTTAAGCTCATTTGTGAGTTGGGGTTGGTAGGAAATGGAGAAAGTGTGTGCTCCAGGGTTTCCTTTCTCTAAACACCCACAGTGCTCTCCTTTCCTCTCTCTGAAATCAATAACAACATCTTTTTTAAGGAATCAGCGTGCCTTCAGTGATAACAGCAGACCTTCTTTCTTTCACGAGGCGCTACAATGCAGGTGCAAAGTGCAAGGTTGTAGGGTTACCCGTCACGGTTTTAACTCCCACACACTGCAGATACTGACATCCTGCTGCACAGCTTTATGCCATGTTTTTCTGGAGGGTGGCTGTATGCTCTAATAAATAAAATGGGTGTATTTTGATAATTCTTCATCAGATGAAAGTGGGGTATCCTGAAGCAAATATTTTTTTTTCTCTTTGCACCAAGTTGCCAAATGGGTTAGCAACAACCCTGTTTACTATGTGTTAGCTGTGTGTGGTCAGGCAAATTGCTTAACCTGTCTGGACCTCAATTTGATGATTTCTAAAACGAGGATATTAATATTACCTCCTGCATTGTGGACCTGTTGTGAGAATATATAAATTAAGGCACCTGTGAGAGCAGGTAGTGCTCTGACAATTAGCTCTTATCAGCTCTACCAACATATACTCAGGCAAAACAGGATCAGAGTGTGGGTGGTCACTTTCAAAGATCCTGTGAGAAATGACCAGCCAGCCCTGGGCTGTTAATGTCAGCCGGCCAGTGGGTCAGGCTGTTCAGCTGTTAATGCAAATGGACCAGAGTTGAGTCCGAAAGCTTGAGTTCAGAGTAGAAAGTTTCAAGTTCACATTAAGAGAAAGCGATCGTCAAGAAGGCAGGATGAGCAATACTGCTGACGTTTGAACATGAATAATTCAGGGCTGAGTGCTTAGGAGGCACGTGTTGGAAAACCTCTGACAGATGCTGGCTGAGCTCTGAGTCCCCTGCAAACAGCAGAGCCACGGAGCAGTCTTTAACCGCAACATGCCATTCTGTACCTTGTCCTGATGTGGAATGCCTCAGCCTGAACCAGGCAGGACCACTGACCTCATTAGCTTTCACCGTGGCCCACTCCTTGGAGAAGGGCTCTTATCTCCGAATCCTTCAAGGTCTTCTCCTCTGAGCTGGTAATAGGAAAAAAGAGGAGGGAGCCCCCGCAACTGGCATCAGTAAGGACTCCTGCTGTGTCCAAAGCCCTGGTCCATGAGGGCCTCTTACAGCATCACCTTTGACCTTTGACATATACACTTGCTCTCTCTGACCATGTGGGTCCCCAGCAAAGGCCACCTCATCAACAAGCTTGAAGCTTAGGAAAGTCAGATGGGATGAATCATATATGTCTTAGTTAGGGGAACCCATATTAAATGGAGAAAACAGCAATATTTAGCTGTAAGGCAATATGGGCTACAGGGTGGAAAATATTCCATAAACACAGTCTTAGAACATGTAGATGTTATGTTAATGACACCATGAATTAAGGCATTGAACGTCATGATGATATTGGCACCCAAAATCCCAATTCTTTGAACATCTGACTCATTGTTCAACTCTCCAGTGAGACACATGGAAGAAGGCATTCTAATAAAGGATCAATAGGAAATTCTAAAGCTCTGGAGTCCAGATGTCCAGGCTTGGGTCCTGGCTGTGCCACACTGAGCAACTTGCTTGGCCTCTCTGAGTCTCAGTGCCACCCTACATAACAAGAACTACCATGTGAGGGAACACAGAGGATTGAATGAATTGACAAGGCAGGATTCTGTTTAAAGAACACTTGAAGACTGTGGTAGCTATTTCTTTTATTAATAGTTATCATCGATGTTATTAGAATGGGCCACCTGGAGCCTTGAAGACACTCTTCTGATTGAGGTCTGGGCCTAGAATGGAAGTGGGCCCAGAGCCTCCACAGTCCTAACCCCCCACACGGGGATGGCTCAATGGAACATTCCGTTCCTACCAATCAGAGGGCCAGAAATGGTGAAGCCGGGAGGACCCACCCAGATCTGAAGGAGATGGAGAGTCTGCCTGAGTCCTCGGGACACCAAGGATTCCAAGGAAGAGACAGCAGCAGCAGGCCATCTTCCTGAGAGCCTGAACCCGGAAGGCGGAGCCCCACCTGTGTGTTTGCTCCCCTGAAGGTCCCCTCCTCCGTCTGCTGTTTATCCTCAGCCTACCATCAGCTTCCCTCCGTCCAGCCCCGGGACTTACAGCCCGGAGCACACAGGAGCTCTCCTCTGCCTGTAACAGGTGGGACTGTCAATCATGACTTAATTATCCAAGAGGCAAGAGTGTGTTTCTTTTTCAGCAGTTTCGTAATGAAGACAGTAGATGCTAAACAGCTCCCCAATAAGGGGAAAGGTAAAATACATAAGAGCAGACCCATGATTATAAGTTCGGGAAGCGTTTACAACACAACCGCCTCACACAAATGTCCTCCTCCTTCCACTTCCCCTAAACTCCCCCCTGCAGAAGGCATCCATGAACTTCCTGTTCCAAAACACGGACTGTTCCCCTCCAGGGCCTAACAGAAATGAATACTAAACTCCCAGCAGGTGTGGCTCAGTGACTGAATACTGACCTATGAACCAGGAGGTCAAGGTTTGATTCCAGGTCAGGGCACGTGCCCAGGAGCCGGGCTGGATCCCCAGTGTGGGACGTGCAGGAGGCAGCCAACCAATGATTCCCTCTCATTATTGATGTTTCTCTCTCCCTCTCCCTTCCTCTCTAAAACCAATAAAGATATGTTTAAAAAAATAAAAGAAATGAGTAATCTCAGGATAACATTTACGCTCCGTGAACCGGCTTCCTTTCCCACAGAATCCCCTGTGAGCAGCCCCAATCTCTGGCTTGCTGCGCTCACCCACATGGCAGATGTAGACTAAGGCAGTCAATATCTCCACATGTTACAATGGGAAACTGGGGGAGGACCCCCCCCCCCCCAAAAAATGGAAATACTCTGTAAACGCACCAATCAAAATTGAAAAATAACAATTTAATATTCAAATGGATTTCTGAGCAATTATTATCTTACTCACTCTGGTTTTGGAGGTGTGTGCGTGCAGACGTCCATAACGTTTCTGCCGGTGGTCGGCAAACTCATTCGTCAACAGAGCCAAAAATCAACAGGACAATGATCGAAATTTCTATTGAGAGCCACATTTTTAAAACTTAAACTTCTTCGAACGCCACTTCTTCAACACAGACTCGCCCAGGCCGTGGTATTTTGTGGAAGAGCCACACTCAAGGGGCCAGAGAGCCTCATGTGGCTCACGAGGTGCAGTTTGCGGACCATGGGCCATTAGGCTATTCCAGGGAAGTAAGAAAGGAAAGAGATAGCCCTTGCAGTTCTTGTTACTGTGTAAACATATTTTTACATTAAAAGTGAGTTTCCATAGTTGTGATAATCACCTCTTAGTATTATACGAAGTATGAACTATATTGTCTGGCTATTGGTATAGAGCAAAATGTCACATGTTGTGACAGCAAGCACACAATATGGTATTGATGCTCAGGTAAGCAGTGGGTGCCATGGGGTGGCAGGGTATCCATGTATGAGAGTTCTCTCCCAGCAGGAAAAAAAAAAAAAGAATAAAGAAATGGGATATGGCGGGATTTTTTTTTCTTTTTCTTGATGCATGACGCAAATGCTTCTCTCTGGAGGCTAATACTTGGTAATGCAGCTGCAAAAAAGGTCTGATCCAGGATCGGTGCCAAATGCTATATTTCTACACAGGAAAATGGGGCAAATCTGCAACATTCTGGCTGGGGCTGAAATTAGTAGTTTATGTCTCGGTTCTTCAATTAGATGTAATTAGATAATTCCACATTAAATTCAGAATGACATTTAGAATGAGTTCTGATATTTGTAATCTTTCCATCCCCAGCGTGAGACAGAAAGATGGCTGCCTTATTTCTGAGCCAGCAAGGCTGTGTGCATGGGAGTGAGTGTGCACGTAGTTGACATATTTCACACACACACACGACCATCACACACTTGTACAGAATTGTGTCCAATGAAGCCTAATGCGTGTCTAAACTCCCTGCCTGTTTCCTGAGCTCATGGCATCCATAGGTGACATCCATGCTCCCTTTTCTCCTTGGGACTGTCTTCCTTGAGGAGGGGAGGAGGACGGGCACAGTAGCTGAAAAGCCAGTTCTGTCACATTGTCTCATGTGACAGGAGACTCCAGGGCGTGTGCCGCCCAGAAAGGTCACGCTGACAGGCTGACAGCTGCAGTGCGGGGGACCTCGCAATCCGCCTGGCAAATGGCTATGCGGCCTCGCTGCACACAGTGCCTGCCGCACCAAACGCCTCTTTCCTCTGCGTTTCCCAGCTCGGAGAGTGTCCTCTGCCCCCACATCCCCCCAGCCATCCTTGGGGACCGCGGCCCATCTCCAGATCCGGGGCGTCAGGTGGGGACACCTAACAACCACCTGGCTGTTGTTTGTACAATGTCCGCACGTAGCCAGCACTGTGGACGGTGAGGAGAGACAAGTACAAGCAGGATCCTTAAAGGGCTACCATTCTCTTTCCAAAGAATGGATAACAATCTGTTAAAAAGCATTTACACAGACTCTCAATGTGGGTGAAGCACTGAGGCATGGGTGAGGGGGATGGGTGGAGGAATGGGGGAAGAAGGACACATATGTAACACCTTAATCAATAAAGAAATTTTTAAAAAAGAAAAGCACATGCCGAAACCGGTTTGGCTCAGTGGATAGAGTGTCAGCCTGTAGACTGAAAGGTCCTGGGTTCGATTCTGTTCAAGGGCATGTATGTACCTTGGTTGAGGGCACATCCCTGTGGGGGGTGTGCAGGAGGCAGCTGATCGATGTTTCTAGCTCTCTATTCCTCTCCCTTCCTCTCTGTAAAAAAATCAATAAAATATATATAAAGAAAAATAAATAGCTACATGAGTCCACCGGTCTGCTCCAGGGTGTGAAGTTGCATCCTCTCTTGTGAGGGTGTTGCTTGAGCTATTTAAGGAGCGAATAATGACCCCCGGCTCTGACAACTGGTTTGATTATAAACATGTTTGGTAAAATATATATACATATATATATATATATATATATATATATATATATATATATATAGGCAAGATTGTCAAATTCTAAGGCCTGTTTTGGGTGACAGAATTGTGCCTGCGAGAATCTCCAAAAAGACCGTGAACTATGCAGATGTGGTCACAGAGGGTTCAATATACATGGAACTGCTGCTCGCAAACACAGGCCAGCCTCTCGCAGACATGTGCGTGGTCCCATCTGCGGCTCTGAAGGTGAGATCACCAAGCACCAGACCGGCGTCCGGATCACAAGCCTCCCGAGCTGTTATCCTTTCAGAAACGAGGTGGCCTGCAGCCTACATGCGCTTGCCCGCCTGGAACTGGAGATACATGCCATTCACCATGGCCCAGTCCCACCTCTGGCACCGGCACCGCCCTCCATTCCTGAAATCCTGGTTTAAACAGGCAGCCTCCGATGTCAGCAGCTCCCACGTGACTGGTGACTGTTCAACCACAGGGTCCCAGGCCCAGAGTGGGAGGGGGTCACGGAGCCTGGGCCAGTCCCTGGAAGCCCGAGTCCTCTCCATGGCGATTCTGACAAGCAGGTCTCCCTCCTCTGCTCAGCCACAGCCATGGAGAACTCCTACCCCAGTCACAGCCACGGGGGACTCCCATCTTGCGATCAGCTTATTCCAATTTTTGAAATATTGGAGGAAAATGGCGGATAAGGACACATATGTAACACATTCATCAATAAGGGAATTAAAAAAAGAAATATTGTTTTTAATAGGAAACTCTTCCTTGTGTGGGCCTGCAAGTGCTTTCCCCACTCACTGGCCAGGAGTAGAATCCATGTCATAAACATGGTCTTCCTGACCCTGCCGTTAGCACACAGCTTCTCTCTCCTCCAGCGCCCTGCCCTCGCTTTCTGCAGAGCAAAGTGCTGGCCGCTTCTTCGGGAGCATCTCCGAGGCCTTGGGGATTGCTCGCAGCGCAGACCAAGGCTGCAAGGACACTGACCCTAGGGGAGATTTCTGCTCCTTTCCAGAAGCACTCATAGGAGTCGATCTCGGCTGATCATTGTTTCCAAAATCACGTATTTTTTCTAACGTGATTATATTTAATATTTAACATGTTTAGCTAACTTTGTTCATCTTTTAAAGGTGGTTTTTAAATGTTTTTGTTAACTTTAAAATAACTGGATTTTGTGAGTATAGATTTTAAGCTGAAAGATAAATATACCAGCCTGTATCTAAAGGCATTTACCAGCTTTAACCACCAGAGGGCTCCCATATTTTGGTCATTAGTACTGTACGGCTCTGTGTGGTCTCTGGGTGCTTGCCCGGCTCTAAAATGGTTCTAAATGCTGCTGTTTACTTTACAGGGTTGATTACATGTGTTTATGACTGTGATGTTGGGTTTTAATGCACATAAAATATTTTAGGACACTATTTGTTTCAGAATCTTTTTTTCTTCATTTCCCTTCTCTAAAAACTGGTGCGTCTTATGGTCCGGAGCGTCTTATGGTCCGAAAAATACGGTACGTAAAAGGGACTTGTAGAAGCAGCCATATAATTTAAATATAAACTGTTATTGACACAAGATTACATCAGATTTTTTTTAAAAAAAAACCATTTTGAGTTGTTTTAACCTCAATACACCATCTCCTTACACATATGTACATTCACACATTTATTATTGAATTTATCTTTACCCACAAGTTTAAATGTTTGTGCTTTGTCTGCCTCTGTAGAAGTTGTCACAGGACTATTTCATGTGAAAGCATGAAGGCGCTAGTTTTAGGAATCTAGAGCTTTCTGGGGCCCGTTTTCAGAAGTGTGGGTGTGACATGAAAATCATGAGCCTATTAAGTTGAGAGTGATAGCAGAAGCTTTGGATCCTATGATCTATGTTAGGGAGGAGACTACAATGAGGTCACACCAAAGCCAGCTGTATTGTCCTGCATTTCCCTCCCCGAGGCCAGGGTTGCTCCAGGAAGGTGGCTCAGAGTTGAGGGCTCAGTGCTGCCCTGGCTCAGCGAGGCCACCGCAAAGCGACACCGAAGGTCAGTGTCCCCATCCGTCCTTCACGGGCATCCTTCCTTGAGCCCAGCAGTAAGGTTCCTCATAGTTATGAGGCTGCATGTATTTGTTTGTTAATTAACATTAGCAACTCAAGACTTACCAAGAACCCACCATCTTACCACCTTAAATCTGCAGTCTTGGGGTGCCACACGCCCAAGGAAAATTATTCTGAATTCTCTGGGTTTTGTTTAGCAATTTAATACTTGTTATGGGCATTTTAGGGTTTTCCCTCCATAGGCTCTGGTGGTCATATTCGATTCCAGGTTCTATCTGCCCATTTCTTTTCTGGCACTTTCTCCCTTTAACGTATCGGAGAGAGTAAAATGTAATCGGTAATGATCCATCTGTAAATGGCAACTTCCCCTCTGGAGGCTTAGCATAATTGCCATGAACTCTGACCCCGTTAGTGGCACATTATCCCGTTACCTCAACGCTCTGCTTTTAGAGCTCTGACCTCACATGCAGAAAAGGCAGGCTGTTCACGTGTCAGAGAAACGAGCTCAAGTTCGTGCTGCGGCACCACCTGGCACGGCAGGCAGGGACCAGCAGCTAACCGTGAACGTGGAGTGCACTTGGGTCCCGATTCTGCCCTGAGTGCTTTGCCGGCATGAAACCATTTAATTCTCCATGGCAACCTGAGATGCTGGCTCCTGTTTTCCGTGCTGTGTCTGTCAGCGGAGAGACTGGGAACGTGGTCACCACCTGCCCAAGGCCACAGAGCTGGCAACCCTTAGGGAGGCAGGCTCTGCACCCCACACAGTCGCCATCCCATCAGGTCCTGTGTGCACAGGGAGTAGCACGGCTCCGTCATGTCCCAGGAGGGAAGGCACAGAGGAGCCCAGGGGCTGAGCAGACACCTCGGCACTGGGCCGCGGACAGAGCCGGCCTGAGCTCACTTTCCTGACTCTCGTGAGAGCTTTTCATTCTCTGATGTCATGGGGACATGTCAGCGTGATGAGTGTGTCTGTGCCTGGATATGGGGAATGTGACACTTAGCCCTCCGCTGCTTACATTTAGAACACAAGATGACATCACTTTGCAAACATATGTTCCTGAGTTGATGGGTGTGAGTTTTTTTTTCTCTCTTCATAATGAGTCGTATTTTAAATTCCCAAAGAGCTATTTCAAGCAATCCAAGAGTAAGTCATTGTTTTTTTAAATGAAAGAAAACTTTTGGGAAATAATCCCCTTCCGATCCTATTGGTGTACCTGTTCTAATTCCCACAAATTTGTTTTCATTAATTGCAGATACACACGCATCGTTTTGTATTGGATGTGTTGTTTCTTAAGTGGGGGAAAAAAGAATGGTAAAACTTCATTTTGAAATGATGCTATTTGGGGTTTAAGATGATATTGCAAATAGGTCCAAACCCAAGCAGGACCGATGGGCGTGGTTTGTTTGTTTCCTTTGTGTATATGTTTTGGAGGAGGTGGTTTGTTTTTTATTTTTGTGTGTGAAAGTGTTAAAAAAAAAAAAAGAAAAAAAAGAAAGAAAGAGACTAGTCCTATTCTGTCCCCTTCTGGAACCCTCTCCCTCTTCCCCCGCCCCCCGCAAGAGGAGAGCACCATACAGAACGTAGGACGGGAGGCCAGAACCTGGACAAGAGACCTGGGAAGAGAAGGTGCTCGCCTCCCCCACCCTCCTCCCACTGCATGTGAGCACACACACAGCAGTGCCCTTGGCCTCTGTGTTGCTAAGGTCACAGAGGTCAGCCTCTCAGTCCCAGCAAACATGACCGTCCCTTTACAGCACTAACGTATTTGAGCAGAAATATCAGTGTCATCCTGGGAGAACCAAGGGCCAGTTCACCAAACTGGCAGAGACCTTGCTAGAGCAGCCATAGTCACTCAGGTCACCTGCCGGCAAGAACGGCCACCTCATCCAGCTAATGGCCACGACCCTCTCAGCCAGGCTGACATAGAAGAGCAGAGTGACCTGCATTCACGGAAGAGTGACAAGTTCTCTTTGGGCTACAGATGATTAAAGTTACAGCAAATGTGCAATGTGGATATTTTCAATGAAATGGATGCTGGGATTCGTCCTGAAGCTCATTGAGGAAACCTACCACTGAAATAAGAGTACTAACCAAACAAGAAAATGAGGAGGAAGCCGTTCTGACAACAGAACAGCCCACCTAAGGGCAGCCATGCTTCCCAACATGCCCAGAGGTGGAATATGGCCACAATGAGGCTCTGACAAGGGTCAGTGGTCACTTGTAATGTACATCACGCAGATCCCATGAGATCCACATACACATGTGCAACTTCTCTGGATGGTGGGCTGAATCAGCCCTCAAATTATACGTGAAAGTCCTGACTCTCAGCTCCTAGAATGTGACTGTATTTGGAGTTGGGTCTTTAAAGAGGTCATGAGGGTGAGCCTTCATCCAGTGATGGGTGAACTTCTAAGAAGAAGAGATTAGACTCAGACACACACACACACACAGAGATGACCATGTGAAGATACAGGGAGAAGATAGCCATTTACAAGCCAAGGAGGGAGGCCTCAGAAAAATCCAACCCTACCGACCTCTTGGTGTTGTATTTCCAGCCTCCAGAATTATGAGAAGATAAATGTTTGTTGTTTAAGCCACCCGATCTGTGGTTTTGGCAGCTGTAGAAAACAACTACTAGTGATCATGGAAACACACACACACACACACACACACACACACACCTCTAGAAAATTCCAGAAAATGGTCCAAGAAATCCCCTGGCATGCTCCTGTACAGTTCATAATATTCCATCCTATTGTTTTCTAATTTTTTTTATAGGTAGCACTTATCTTCATCCAAAATATTAACAAGAATGATATACAAATAACCCCACAAAATAGCAAAAAAAAATGCAGCAGCTACAGAACTCCCACCTTCTCACCCTTTCCAACCCTGAGCTAGCCAGGCCCCTAGGGCTCGGGCCGAGCAGAGTTTGAAAAATGCTGCTTCCATTCTGATGCCTGGCGAAGAGCTAATTTGTCAGCAAATTACCTCAGGTTTGCACATTATCATTAATCATTGTTGTCACGGGGGCTGGCAGCACTGCCCGGATATAATAAATAACAATGACCTTAGGCATGTGTAGGCAGACCATGCATGTGTGTATGCGTGCATGTGGGTATGAGTATGTGTGTGTGTGTGTGTGTGTATGGGAGGAAGGGGCCAGAGTCCATTACAGACAGAGGCAAACGCTGCTCTTGGCATGTCCTCTGAGGGTCCCTACAAGAAGGCCCCCAGGAAGCCTGGTCCTGCAGACACGAAGCATCGGATCAACAGGACTGGCCAGCAACCTTCAAAGTCATTCTGCAAAGCTCTCAAGGGCGGCTGAAGATTTGAATTTCTACAGAAGAAAAGAAGACCTAGATCCCAGGCAAGAGCAAGGCCTGTGGCTGCCTGACTGCCCTCCACTCTGGATTCAGAAGACCGGACATGTCAGAAGCTTCTTCAGCAGTGAGGGGCCCTGCACTGCTCCTGAAGCCAGCCATTCAGCTACATATGATCAATGCAGCCACTCACCAAGGTCTCAATCTCAGGGCTGACCACTCAGTCAGAACTGGGGCGTCCTAAGTTCACTGTGGGTGAGCCTTCAAAGGCTGCTTTGCTTTGGGTCTCCCCGTTCAGACCAGGCCTTTCAGAAACAGGCCTGTGGCACTCCCTGGGGGCTGCCTGGCCAGCGGGACCCCCTCCTGCACATGCTGATCAGATGTGGCAGGAAGTCTCCTCCTGGCAGGGACCGCAGCCTCCTTTCTCACGGTTGTAGGTTACAGGCAAGTCTCTTTCTGCCACCTTCATCCTAGTCTAGGCAGGAACGCTGCCATCCTCAATGGCCTCAGCAATGAGCTTCTTAATGAACATGCTCATTTTTGCATGCAAAATGCTGAGCCTATTCCATTTGATAAGTACTCAGTTTTCTTGGCCTTTCTTTTCTTTTTTTTAAATATATTTTATTGATTTTTTTTTTTTTTTTTACAGAGAGGAAGGGAGAGAGATAGTTAGAAACATCGATGAGAGAGTCATTGATCAGCTGCCTCTTGCACGCCCCCCTACTGGGGATGTGCCCGCAACCAAGGTACATGCCCTTGACTGGAATTGAACCCGGGAACTTTTAGTCCACAGGCTGATGCAAACTTGGACCCTTCCTTAAACTTCCAGAACTTTCCTGAAACTGATTCCTCCTTTACTAGATGGGGCTAATACCACCCACTGGGTTGCTATGAGGTTTAAATTTTTAGACAACGATGGCAGAATGCACCGCTAAGTGCCTGGTACATAGTAATTGATGTATGATGAAAATACTGATGATGATGATGATGATGATGATGATGATGATGATTGAAAATGTTTAGTAAAATGTAGATTTAAAGCAGTTTGCTCACAAGTTTGTGGTCTTAAGTAACCAACCAATATGTGATTATGTTGAGATCAAATCAATATGATCAATGCAGATAACCTTGAACTGGGAAGCAAACTTGAGGGGAAGTCCAGAGGGAGGTGGGAGAAGGT
The DNA here is from genome assembly GCF_014108245.1 of Pipistrellus kuhlii. Classification (NCBI taxonomy): domain Eukaryota; kingdom Metazoa; phylum Chordata; class Mammalia; order Chiroptera; family Vespertilionidae; genus Pipistrellus; species Pipistrellus kuhlii. The sequence goes on from NW_023425515.1 coordinate 2,562,980, forward strand.
GTATTCCCTCACCTTAGACCAGGAACCACAGTTTTGACAAACCTACACCTTCTTCCTTGTAAAAATAACATTTATATTTAAAACTATGTATCTTTAAGTTTAAATGACCAAGTATATATTTTCATTGTCTAAAATTGGGATATTTGGAAGAGCCCAAAGAAGAAAACACAAATTCTAGAGCATTTAGGATCTCAGTGTGGAAAGGTTATATATATTTCACACAATACTCAGAAATTAGAAGGGATGTGAAATTTAATATATTTTTTATGAATAGCCTAGAAAGGTAAAACAGTTCTCTGTCTACCACAGAAAACTCAAACTTGACCTAATAAAAGTGAAGAACCAAATAAAGGAATGGGGAAATAGGAAACTTCATCCTTAAAAAAAATTTTTTTAAAGAGGAAGTAAAACAAAAAGATAGTGGCTAAAACAAAAAGATAGTGTTTATCTGCTAGCTTTTTCTATAGCAGAATTTGGTAATTTCTCTGACATTCAGCACTGGCGTTTCAGAGGAATGTTTAATTTCTATTGATTTGCATGAATTACCTATAATTATTTCCACCATTTGTACTTATATCCTCCCCAATGAACTTACCCGTTAGAAAGAGCTTTCAACTTTCACGTTTTGGAAGCAAGTGATAACCCGGAGTACTTGATGTGCTCAATTACCTCTACCCTGAGAGATATGCTCTTCGTTTGAGCACAAATTTCCAAATTATTTTAGAATTTTATCAAAAGTATTCATTTGATTTAAAATCCAGACACACGCTTCCATGTAAAAAAATGTGTTTAGTATTTTATGAGATATAGATGATAAGTTTTTTACATTGACATTTTTCTGCCTACTATTTTTTTTAATCCTTACCCAAGGACATGATTAGAGAGTAGAAGGAAGAGAGAGAGAGAGAGAGAGAGAGAGAGAGAGAGAGAGAGAGAGGGAGAGAGAGAGAGAAACATCCATCAATTGCCTTCTGTTCATGCCCCAACCAGGGGTTGAACCCGTCACCCAGGTATGTGCATTGAATTGGCAACTTTAGGTGCACAGGGCAAGGCTCAACCAACTGAGCCACTCATGCTACTTCTGCCTACTTTAAAAAACATTTCCAGTAAAGTATAATATACTTAGAGAAGAGTCCATTTATTTTTAAGTGAACAATACAATTGAATTTTCACTATCTGACACAAGACAGCTCCCCTGGAGGCCCCTCCCCCAACCTGTCTTTGTGGTCATTCCTCACCCTCCGAAGTCAACCACTCTCCAACAGCATCGGTTAGTTTTGCTATTTTTGAATTTTATATAAATAGAGTCACACACTACATATTCTGTCATGTCTGGCTCCTTTCCCTCAGCACTGCCTTTGTAAAACCCATCCACGTTGTGTGTTCTTGGCAGTTCCTTCCCATGGCCTTGTAGTGTTAGGTATTATGTGAACAAAGCTCAATTCACCTTTCCATTCAGCTATTTGGGAGAACTGGGTAGCTTCCAATTTGGAGCGTCTATGAATAGTGCTGTTAAGAGCATCCTAGTACCTGTGCATCGTGAACAAAGGTAAATATTTTTGTTGGGGACATGCCTGGGAGTGGAAGGGCTTTGTCATAGAGCAGGCCCATGACCAGTTATTTAAGATACTGATAGTTTTCCATAGTGGTGTACTTGCCTTTCTTTTTACCAGCCTAATAAAGTAGTAAATTACAAAAAGGATTATTCTATACTAAAATTATGGTCATAACTTTGTTACGTACAATCTTCCATACACATGGACATCCTAAAAATTCTTTATAATTCCAAGTGAACAAAGACTTACAAACAACGAGATTACTACTGGTACTACCACAATCATCACAACTATGACAACTAACTACAACAATGCAACTAATAATAACTAAACTCTTTTATGCACCAGGCCCGGTGCTAAGTGCTTATGGCAACAATGCATTTCATCTTCTCCGTAACCCTGTAGATTCCATTGTTGTCTCCAGTTTCCCATGATGTAACCAGAGACATAACCTGTGAGCTATGTGACCAAGACCACAAAGCTACCCACCAGGTCTGTTGGACTCTCAACCCAGCTCTTTCAGCACAAGGCTCCTGCTTCAGCTCCTGGAAGCCCATGGGTTATTACTGCTCATCTGGGTTCCCTCATGGGGCTATTCTGTCAGTCCTTCTAGAAATATCTCATGTGGGATTCTCAAATGGGTTGTCATAAATGTTTCTCTTTGAACTGCAAGATTTTATATTCTGGCAATGAAGAGAAGAAGGTTGCTAATATTTTAGATGTCATTTTCATGCGTGCAAGTGCATACACCCACACACAAACACACATACATGTCTAGTGGTTCCTTGTATCGGGTGAATGGTAGCAATGTGTGTGAGCTATACCAAAAATAAATACATAAAACTGGGCTTCCTTTTACCATGCTCTTTATTTAAATTAGCAAAACTGAGTGTTGTGCACTAATATTCTCCCCTTAAACTCAGTGGCAGAGACAGGAACTGCCTGCATATAACACAAAATAGAAGGTAAGCAATAGGGTCAGTTACAAGGTCAGAGGTCATTTCTTTATGGGTCCCGCTGAAAGGCTGCTCTGGCCTCAGGGCCCGGAGATGTTGTCCGTGCCCGGGCTCAGGCTCCTGTTCGGAAAAGGGGTTGTTCTCTGTACCTAGATGTAGCCTCACCCATAAGAGTTACAGAAGGACTGAAGCCTGAGACAACCCATTTCCCAAAGCCCAGCATCCTTCCTTTAACCATCTAACTTCTGTTGAATAGACACATGGCAGAGACCGATGTGGTCTGCTCACAGGCTCATATATAGTAAGTCAAGTTCTATGCATGACAAAGAAAGGCAACATGTAGGAACATCATAGAATTTGTTTCCTAAACACCTTAAACATGGCATCAAGATAATTTTCAACCACTGTAGAAATCACATATTTCTCACATACATTTATTTCTTCCATATTAAAACATCTAAATATAGAATGTATACAATTCTGATGGTAGAAATTTGGCACCGTTGTTGCTGAAAATTATTCATTTAGGGCCCAGCACTAGGCTGAAGGACTATTACAGGATTAGGTGCCATGCATTCTGAGTGCAGAAAGTTATAGCGATGCTCTGCGCAAGTGTGCACGCTAGAAGTGCCATCAACTGCCCCCACTCAGACTCTGGATAACTGCCCTTAAAAATAATATTGCTTCAAAGACAAAAGACATGCTAGACAAAAGGTTTACATATTTTCTCTTGGATGCAATGGAAACACGTTTTGGTCAATCTACCAAATATATTGATTTGGGAAAGAATAAACAATGTCTACTCATCTGGAAAAAGGCTTTAAAGCTATTAAATTCATGTTAACTCCGCCCACAGGGACCCCTGCTGCAGAAGCCACCTACTTTATACACAGTTTCCGGGAGCAAAAGAGGAAATGAGACCTTGCTCAGGAGAATGAACCAGACTCAAGTCCCAACATTGTTTAGTATTGGTGGAAGTGCCAAAAAATAACTCAACAAGACTACAAAAATATGATTTTCTTCTATTTTTAAGAAGCATACAATAAAGCCAGAACCACATTAAGAGTGGGAAGAGGAGATTATGATGATAAAAAGCACCATCCTAACTCACATGCAGAAGTGTCTTTACTTCATTAGAGTTGGGTTTGGGTTCTTCACAACTAACTACCTGGGAGGCCAGCAGAGCGGGTATCTGATCCCTTGGAGGGAGGAGGCAGCTGAGCAAGTGACAGCCATTTCATGAAGCCACGAGCAAATGGATGAATAACAGAGCAGGAACCAGAACCCCAGCCACTGCTGCTGACATAAGGTTGTCCCTCACTCCAGGGGGTCCACGCCAGGTCTCCTCTGAGCAAGAAGGAAGACATCTCAGAAGTTGATGATGTCACTGTGAAAACTATTAGAGCAGAAGACTCCATCCTTCCTGGGAGCTCCCTTCTCCTTGCTTCATACCTGAAAAGGCCCCACACCACCCTACAGAGGGCACTCTTGCCTAGAAAACAAGATCACCCTAAGCCTTTTCATTCACATAGTGCATTTCTTCCCTCTGTTTCATAATTCTTAATATGGCCAGGCGAACCACTATTCTAAATAGAACTCCTGCATACTCGTCTGTTCTGCGAAGCACCTTCTCTAATAGGTATCCAATTTTATGCCCTTAGAGCTAAACAACACCATAACTAAGTGGGCATGTTCTCTTAATCCGTGCTGATGCCCCCAAATACTAAAGCCAATGATTGCTTGGGTTACATTTCATACTGGCCTTTCTTCCCATGTCCTATCTACATATCAGCTTTTTTCTTTCCTTATTTAAAAATATATATATTTTATTGATTTCAGAGAGGAAGGTAGAGGGAGAGATAGAAACATCAATTTCCACACTGGGAGCTGAGCCCACAACCTGGGCACATACCCTGGCCAGAAACCAAACCACGACCTTTTGGCTCATAGGTTGACACTTTCTTTCTTTCTTTCTTTCTTTCTTTCTTTCTTTCTTTCTTCCTTCTTCCTTCCTTCCTTCCTTCCTTCCTTCCTTCCTTCCTTCCTTCCTTCCTTCCTTTCTTTCTTTCTTTCTTTCTTTCTTTCTTTCTTTCTTTCTTTCTTTCTTTCTTTCTTTCAAGTAGAGATTTTCTCAAAGTTATTCCTAGCTATAATTGTTTCATTTGAAACAATTTTGTATTTTTGAAATTGAACTTTATTGGTTTTGAGAATCAAAACCAAAGATATCATAACATTTTCCCATTATGGCACTCATTTCAAAAGGGATAAGAGTAAAAAGTATGTTCTCGGAGGTTGGGTCCTATAAGGAGAGGGTGATAAATGCTGTGGTTCTAGAATTCTTGATTCCCTTTGTTTATTGAATATGTCTGGCCCCTGCATTTTTTCCCAAAGAACTTTAGCAAGACAATTTCTGACTTGGCACTGGGCCTCAGCACTTGCAGGGGTGCGAGCCAGGGATGCATAGAGATGGCCCAGTGGCTCACTTCCAACAGATGTGTGCTTGGAAATGAGGTGCTAACACGCGGAATGCTATCAGGGACGCTAATGACACCCAGCCTGCCCAATTGTGCAAATGTAATTAAGGCAGACTCACTGTGCTGTGGATGCAATTATTTTAAAAAACACCTCAGACTTGCTTTTTCTATGTGATCAACTGTGGCAGCCTAAGACAGCTCATGAAATTTCACAACAAATTAATTGTGACTGATTTTTTTTAAAAAAAATACACATCATTCTTTTTAATTTCCAGAAGGTTAAGGACACATAATGAAATGTTGTACAAACACGTGCATACACGTATAAGCACAAGTCCCTAATACTTTAGCATCACTTACAAAATAGAAATGTAAGCATTTTACCAGTGTTTCATCAGTCAGATTTTATTTTAATTAAATTTTGAATCTATTGCAAAGTAAAGAGAAGAGGGTAAACATTTATTGAAAGTGAATTATGGAGGTTCTGTAAAATTATGATTTTTATCATTTAAAATATTTTAGTTTTTATAAGAGAAAATCCAGCTAAATAGGCAGCATATTGACTTAAGAGTTCAGTTTGATTGGTTTTCGTGTCACTGGCCTAAACGCTTTGACAAGAATTTACAACAGGAAGTATATTCTCATGAGCTATTTTTCAGAACAATATTTTGTATGGATTGTAAAATTGTAATGTCTTCACCCGATTAATCTATGAAAACTTCCTCTTTACTAAAATCTGTTATTTTTCTATATAACAGGACATTTTATAATTAAACATATACAATAACATTTTTTAAGCTGTTTATCAGGTACAGTTTTCACATAATCCATTTACCAACTATGAATATCATTGATACATAAACCTCATGACTATTTTCCACTTAAAGAGTGCCATCCCAGGATGGGTAGGAAAGTGGGCTTGGCTCTTATCATGTTAGTAGTAGATCTAAAACACACCTGGGTTGTCCTAAAATACAGGTATCTTTAAAAAAAAAAAAAAAAAAAAAAAAAAAATATATATATATATATATATATATATATATATATATATATATATATATATATATATTTCTCCTTATTGATTTCAGAGAGAGGGAGAGAGAGATAGAAATATCAATGAGAGAGAATCATTGGCTTCTGCCTCATGCACAATTCCCCCAGCATTGGGGTTAAGCCCAATATTTCCTATTTCAGGTATGTTGTGAGGAAACTGTAGAAGACAGAAATGGACATAAAATGAAGTGGGCGTTGAGTACCCTTATCCAGCTGACACATCCTGACTGTTTTGCTTGCCTTTATCTCTGGTGTTTACAACTCCATGGAGACAGAAGTTAACTAATAAAAGACTGGTAGGGAGGCAAACACTTCCTGGGTGACAACACTTCCTGCTCCCACCACACAGATTGACTGTCCTGTGGATGAACAAACCCTGGATGTCAAATGCTTACTTGCATCGGCTGCAACCCTTACCCAGGGTTGCAGCTGATGCAACCTCATAATGAGAGTCAAACACAACCTTTGTTTTCATTGTTTTAAGAAAAAAACAAAAAACAAAAAACACAACCACATTATTTCTGAGCTTTAGAGTCCTTGATAAATTCTATTTTATAAGGTATCTATTACTAGGTATGTATTTTACATAATGAGCGTGAATTCCATTTTAATTAAAAATTTGGCTTGCATTGTATTTATATTGCTTTGAATATAATATCGATCAGTGAAGATCACATATAAAAATAAGAGAAAGGAAACTTCAGCACTAGATTCACATCCCATCTCACCACCCCAGAGCAGATGGCTCCTACCTGTTCTGGTCCCATTTCTTTGCTTTGTGTCTGTTAATTTCAGAATTTATCTTTCCTTCGAGTCCTGCCACACAAGTGACCAGGAAGGGTCCCCTCACGACCCACATGTGGTAGGGAACCTTGAACCTGCACAGTCCAGGGTTACCCAGGTCAGTCGGATTTAGATTGCTTAACAGATCTCCCAGATCCACAGAAGAACAGAGAAGAAGCAAGAATGAGAGAACCACAGCAGCAAAGTCTTGACAGGGCACCTCATGGCCAGAAGATAATGGTGAACATTTGCATCAGAAGGCCTCTGATCCCTTTACCCGGGAGCACATCACAAGCGATTGAACGGTGCATTTCCAGCTGGTCATTCTCCAGCCAGCACTTAACTCATTTATTCTCCATGGCTGCACAGACATAAATGCTTTCAAAATTGGCTCCAATTAGCATTTATCATATGCCACTCGTCTCTCAACAAAAATGCATCATTGCCCACAGGTTTAAAGATAATTTGGAGATTTGCTCCATAAAAAACAGGTATACACATTTGTCTTTGCACAGCTTTGTGTCACTAAATGGAAACTCATGTCCAAGTTGCATTTCCAGCTCACGTTGGGAAATGCTAGCACGGCCTTTCAGAGTGCCAGGAATCTTTGAACCACTGGAGTTGTGAAATATGAAGTATCCGGTTTTCGAAGGAAAGTATCTTTGGAGTGCCTTTCAATGTACCCATGAAGCAGAACACATGGGAAGCTGCAGAACAGAGGGTTAAGAATGGGGGCCTTGGCTTGAGAGCTGGGCTTGCATTCTGCAAAGGATGGAGTCTTGCTTGGCCTGTTTCCTCAGTTGTAAAATGCGATGGATAACAACATTTGTTTTCTGGGTTGCCTACATGCTCAGCGTGATGCCTGCTTCGCCAGTGGGTGTTCAGGAAACAATGTCTATTGTTATTACAAGATTGCTATTGTCACTTTTATGTGAATGTCCGATGCCACCATTTCTATGTCAATGACATGGGAATGCTTATTCTATGTCAGTGAGCCTCAGTTGTCTCATCAAAAAGTGGGATAATATCACCCGCTCTGCAAAACTGCTCTGAGGACCAAACAGAGTTTGTTGAGCACTGACCTAGTGACTGAGCCTGAGATAAAGGGTCCAGAGATTGTCTCTTCCTGTATGGAAGGGCATTTTGGACACAATATCTGTAAGATTGGAAGAGAAATGGAGCTATTATTCAACTTCTGTATAACTCAGTGAGTTTATCATGAAAGAGTTGCCTACCATTGTTCAGAATCTATAAGTGGATCTAAAGGAATGTACACTTAAAAAAATAGGAGGGGGTGGGCATTTGAAACACTTTCAGCAATGAAGAGAAATTTTAAAAAGTGCCAAAATGACAAATAAATCAAAATGAAGGAAAAAAGGCTGCATACACATATTATAATATGCAATATTTTACATATGTATCTGTCACTAGTATAGGTAAAGTTGGCAGATATTAAAAGGAGACTAAACACTATTGTAATTCTCCAATAGGTTTTAAAACCCACAGAATGCCCAAAGCTGCCTAAGAGGGAGGGTTAATTAGAACACAGGAGAGTTTCTTAGAACATCTGCTGTGCAGCCCATTCTTTACCCAAGAAGGAAGCTGGGGCTTTACTTGCTAGCCTGGAGGATGGGGAATATTCCCGAGAATAAGACAGATTGCTAATTCAGTATTAAATAAAACCTCCTAAATTTCCGTGAGCCAGAAAACAGACCACATTGAAAAGGTGCATGAATACTTACAAACAATAAGAAGCTAAGAAGAAACCGTTGTATCTGTTTATGTGGCTCTGTAGCCCAACAGCGTAAAGCACAGTGTGTCTAATATGTAGGCAGCTGCCGAAGGATCCTAGCTCAATAGCATAAGCTAAGAGCAGCCACAAATGTTATTGGGGTGAAGGATTTTGACAAGAAAAAAGAGTTGATACCTTCACTGCCTTCTCTCCTGCCCTCTTGCTCAGATACTCCAATGAAAGCAAACAAAATCTAGAACTCTACTACATACAGCAGAGGTGGGGAATATTTGGCCCATGAGCTGTAGAAGGCCCTTGAAACCATTGGTCCAGTCCTACCAAGGCAACCACAGTGGGACTCGAAATTCAATAAATCTGGGAGCTTTTTTCATAGCAGCATAAATTTATATGAAATGAATTATATTAGTGAATGATGTTATAAATATCTAATGGTCTTTGGAAGAAAAAAGGTTTCCTACCCCTGACATATAGGATAACAGTAGCTGGGACCTTTCGAATTGGTCTTGTTCTTTTTTTAAGGTCCAGTGTGTGTGTGTGTGTGTGTGTGTGTGTGTGTGTGTGTGTTGATTTTAGAGAAGAAAGAAGAGGGAGAAGAGGGAGAGCGAGATAGGAAAATTAGTGATGAGAGGGAATCATTGATTGACTGTTTCCTGCAAGCTCCACGCTGGGGATTGAGCCTGCAACTGTACATGTGCCCTGACCTGGAATCGAACCATGACCTCCTGGTTCATAAGTCAACATTCACCACTGAGCCACGCCAACCAGGCATGTCCCAGTTCTTTATTAAGAATCCACCCACCAGCAAGTTGTGCGATTTAGACTTCTTTACCTTGTGGGATGAGTCATGAGTCAACATGCCCATTGTTTCTTTGGGACAGTTCAGAGAAATGATTAGAGAATTTAACTTTATCTCTCCATTGCTTTTTTCCTAACCATCTCTATGTCAATTAGGTCAACGGGGCAGAAATGCAATAAGTTGAGCAAATAGTGTTTGAAAACCTAAATGCAAAGAAAGGAGCCTGCCTTTCTCCTGCTCTTCAATCTCCTGGTGGTGCCCTCCATGAGCTGAGCCCCACAAGAAGCCAGATGACCAGGGACCCCATTGATGTATCCATCCTCCTGGGGACCAAAGCAGGGTGGAGACATGCAAAGAGTACACCTGGGAGAAGGGTAAAAGGCTCTTCTTAAACAGAGCAAGGTCAAAGACAAGGTTGGTTTCAAGGACGCTCAACACAACTTCCGGCTGTTACTATTGTACAAAACTACTCACTCCAGGCAGCCCAGAGATAATGAGTCAGTGTGTTTTCGATGCAGAGTTGCCAGATTAAGTCACAGAAATACAGGACCCAGTTAAGTCCGAATTTCTGATAAAGAGTACATGATTTCAGTGTGCTTGTGGCCCGTAAAATATTTGGGATATGCTTGTACTAACATTATCTATTGTTTATCAGAACCAAATTGAAGTGAGCCCCCTCTATGGAATCTGACAGTCCTAGTTCTTCAGATGGAGTTATTACTTGTCCCAAAGGACAAGGGCAAACCATGAGTTTCCGCCAAGTGTATTATATTTAGTATGCATCCTATGAGTTTCCTATTTTTGCTTACCTTTCAAATTTAATTCTTGGGCCCTCCCTTCCTACAAAAGATGCTATTTTTATGCATTGCAATATATAGATCGTCTCCATTGAAAATGGACTGGTTTTATTCCCAGTGAGGCTACCCATGAATCGCCTGTTTTCTCCTGAGGATATATTTGTTTAAAATAGACACAGCATTCTGTTGACAGGCACTAAAGTTTTGTTATGTGTCTTCTGTGTGCAAGTGGGAAATAAAAGTTTTACTAAAGAAAAACCAACCCATTTAGAAATATCTTCATATAGTTTTAAAGGTAAGAAACACATACTTCTAAGTGTTTTTCAAGGAGTCCTTGGTTCAGTGAAGGAAAGGTATTCTTCAGGATGGATCAGCATGCACATTTTTTGGAACCCTGCACTCCTGGTGCCAACACTGTAGTTCACCTCTTCCAAGGTGGGAGATGCTGAGAAGGAGAGGGGCACCATGCCTGGTTGTCATCACTGAGGGCACAGTGATGGTGTCAGCTTCTCCCTCCCCATGACCTTCTTGGGGCTCTTCAACTGACTCCCATCTCACTCTAAATGAAGCCCAGAATCCCCATGGGACTTGCCATGATCTTCCCCCAACACTCAGCTCTCATCTTTTTTTCTCTCATTTCTTAGCTGCTCTCCTTCAGCCATGCTGACCTCCTTGGGGTCCAGAGTTTTGCAGGCACACAACCACAACAGGGCTCCTGCAACTGTTCTTGGGTTTCCCTGTCGCCCCCTCGAGTCCCATGTGGTTTGTTTCCTTGTTCCTTTATGGACATCACTTATCAACTCCTTTAAAATGGTACCCACTCCATCTTCCTAACCTTTTACCCTGCTTTATTTTTCTTCTGGGCATTGACCACCACCTCTCTAGTACATAGCTACTTATCTATCACACATGCTATCCTATATAATATCAGGCTAATATGCAAATCGACCAAACAGCGGGACGACCAGTTGCTATGATGCACACTGACCACCAGGGGACAGATTCTCAATGCAGGAGCTGTCCGCTGGTGGTCAATGCGCTCCCACAGGGGGAGTGCTGCTCAGCCAGAAACTGAACTCATGGCTGGCGAGTGCAGGGCCAGTGGTAGGAGCCTCTCCTGCCTCTTCAGCAACTCTAAGGAAATCTAACTGATGGCTTAGGGCCCATAGAGAGCAGGCCTAAGCCATTAGTTGGACATCCCGAGGGCTCTCGGACTGTGAGATGGTGCAGGCTGGGCTGAGGGACCCCTTGATTGCATGAGTTTCATGCATCAGGCAGTTTTGAGAAGAGTAGGTTTGTAATACAGCTTGATATCTGGTATTGAGATTCCCCCCTATTTTGTCCTTCTTTCTCAGGATTCCTGTGGAACTTCGGTCTTAGTGTCTTATCCCCCTAGTTAAAGTTCATCATACACTAAACTGTACCTGAGCACAAGACAGATCAGCCCCACTGGTAGCCCCTCCATGCCTTTTGGCTCTATTTAGAAACATGCCAAATAATTCGTGGCACTCATATAGCCCTTTAGAATTCATTAAAAAAAAAAGTCTGATACACATGATCTTACTTAGTATTCACATAGACCCACAGTGGGTGGTTTTCCCACCTTTACAGGTGAGGAGACTTTCCAAGTTGGCCGCAAAGGGTATAAGGGGGGGGCAGTGGCAATGCCAAGTCCAGGGCAGCTCCTTACTCATGGCAGTGGTGAGGCTGTGCATGATGGCCTTGGTCTTAAGTGACTTGGTCACGAATTGCTTCAGTGGAGAGTGCAGTAGCATATGCTGATAGAATCTAATTTGAGACCTTTTCCCTGACTGTCATCAGTTCTTATACACAAACATGGAAGGATGCCTTAAGCAATTTGCCGTGATCAGAGAGCCCCACTGGGGAGCAGTCCAGCAGACACACAATCCACCTAGACACATAATTTTCATACAATCCAGTGAAATAGTTTTAATGCCCAGTCTTATAATTTTACATGAACTCGTCCTAGAAGCATACACTTTGGCATCCATGAAGTGTTCTGGAGTCCTCACACACAGAGACACCATCTGGCCTTTAATGATGGAATCTTATACAAACATGCCTAGGAGCCCGGGTGTTGGGCTGGAAGGGACCACAGGAAATGAAGCCCCACGGTTCTCAAGCAGAGGTCCCAGTAATTGGGACATGTACACATGAATCCATGGTGTGCGCGCTGTCCACGATACCAGTGTTTCAATGTTGCTTAATAATAAGAGATCTCAGATATTATACCAAACACATGTAAAGTTTCCAAGAAGAAAACTCCACATGCATTTTTTAAGACTCACTACAGGTTTCACAGATGGCTTAAGCTGGCAGCTGGCTGCTTTGGGCAAATCCCAGATCCTCTGGGTTTTGTCATGCTGCCCTTAGGGGTAGGCAAATGGAAAGATTTGAGAAAACTGAAATGTACTCAATTAGCAGAAGAGTAAAACTTAAGACCCCGATGAGCTCCGATGAATAAAGATGTTAGCATCACTGCCGCTCCCCATGCTGTGCCTCACCCTCTTCTCAGAAGCTACTGTGCCTCCAGTCTGAACCAGTCACACCCCTGTGGGTTGCATGTGGCCAGGGCATGCGAAGGGGTGGTGGTAGCTTGCTAGGGATGCCATGACAAGGCAAGGCACTGTGAACTGAGTGGCTCAGACAACAGTTCTGGAGACTAGAATCAGACCAAGGAGTCCGCAGGACCACCATCCTGCTGACGGTGCTAGGGAAAGACCTGTTTCAGTCCTTCCTCTGCAGTTCTGGAAGTGCCTTAGCATGACCTAGCATTCATCGTGTGTGTATGTGTGTGTGTGTGTGTGTGTGTGTGTGTGTTTGTGTGTGTGTGTGTGTGTGTGTGTGTCCAAATGTTCCCTTTTAATAAGCACACCAGTCAGATTGGCTTAGGGGCCCACCCTTCTCCAGAGGTGGAACACACCCCTCTTACTTAGCTAATCACATCTGCAATGAGTTTCCAAACCAGGTCACATTCAGAGGTGCTGCGGGGTTAGAACTTCAACATGGGGACTTCCTGGGTGAACATGACTCAACCCCTGGAACAGGCAAAGCCTACCTGGGCTCCGACTCGATGAACCGGTGGTTCTGAGAAATGGCAGCCAGCTTCAAAGACCAAGGTCAGCCTCCCTGGTGCCCTTCCCTGAGACTTCGTTAAATGCTCTGAGAAATTCACGGCTACCAGGAAGTCTAGGACTTTTAAGTCGATATCCCATCCGTGCCTTCCTCAAGAGTCTGTAATTGATGAATGTTGCCAGTCGCAGGTCAAGATGGACAGAGGAAAAGGCAATGGAGGTTTGAGCGAGCTGCCCAGTAAAGAGCAGCATTCCATTCCATGGCACTGCGCTGTCAGAGAAGACCTTTCGGAAACCCGTTAGGTGATAAGCAAGAAGCAAGTCTCAGTCAAGGTGGAGTTTACGCATTTTGTATGTTAGGGGTTTAGATTTAGATTTATTCTTGCTGTCTTTGTATTTCTGCATTTTTGTCAAAGGGTCACCTAATGCACCATAACTGGACACTCAAGACCTGGCTCAAAGGAAGCATTTAAAGGTGGTGCACTGACCTGCCAGTGTGGTTCAGTGGTTGAACCAGAATGCCATGGTTTGATTCCCAGTCAGGGCACATGGCTGGGTTACAGGCTCACTCCCCAGTAGGGGGTGTGCAGGAGGCAGCCAGTCAATGATTGTCTCTCATCATTGATGTTTCTATCTCTCTCTTCTTCTCCCTTACTTCCTCTGGAATGAATAAAAGCATATAAAAATATATATTTTTTAAAATAAAATAAAGGTGGTGCACCATGCTCTGGCCTCAGAATCTTCACGTATTACAATGACCCCTGACTGTCCTCCCTGCCCTCTTCACCGTCTTCCAGCCCCAGAGTGACGAGGATTCTCGAACAATGACTGCTCCTCAGACTCTTTCATGGAATGTCCTCCTTTTATTGAAAATGGGGCTTGTACTGAGCAGAATGAGAAAAAAGGTGAGTTCTACTGCTGAGCATTTAGCACGCTTTCCCTCACAGTAAACATGCCACCAAGAAATGAGCGTTGCAAATTCAAAGGCATAACTTTTGCTAACTAGATGTCAACTCAGTTACCGTATGTTTCTATGGTCCTTGGAAAAGAGACTTTGAAAAATCATCGCTTAAAATAGACTTTAATGTCACATTAGAGTCTTGACATTAACAAAGACCCAACAATGACCATCCTTCAGGGCAAACACGATTCTTTGATTCAGCAAAACTGCAGTATTCACAGATATCCCAGGATGACCTTTTCATGTCAAGGTCAGCCGATTAGTCACCTCAATTCTATCTGCAACTTTCCATGTGATGTAACAAACTCACACAGGTCTGGGCATTAGGACATGGACTTCTTTAGGAGTCACTTTTCTGCCTATCATATATAGTCATCAAAGCTGGATAGATGGCTTCCTTTATAACACTGCATATTTTGTGTTATGCTTTTGGAAACACTGTTATGAGGAAGGGTCCATAGGCCTTATCCATTGGCCAAAGAGCTCCATGGCACTCGAAGGGCTAAGGGCCCTGACTCGGGCAGTGAAGCAGAGGGCTAGGAGGCCTGAGGACGCACCTGCCATGCAGGCAGGTGGGCACATTCTCTGGGATCCTATCTCCGGCAACCTCCATGCCAGAGGATTGGTGATGCTACTGCGAAACCAGGGTCTTAGAGAGGAAACCAGGGTTTTAGAGATTCATTTGCCAAAGGCTACAAGGCTGATGAGTCTGGAGCTCCATCCTCCGGGTGCTGGGCTGTGCACTGAGCTGAGAGCCCTCAGGTCTTTGACATCCCAGTGTGCTCACTCACTGCCGAAGATGCTTCAACCAAGAAAAAATTAGGGTCAGCCCACATAGGCCCCCTCTTATGAATGCATCAGAGAAGTAAAATATAAAAAATAAATTCCAGTCATGCCTGTTCCTAGCTTTCTCACATTATCAGATAAACGCTCATTTCCATGCATTTATGACAAGAGCACACGTCTTTCTCGCTGGCAGCAGCGGCTGGAAGGAAGGACGCAGAGGGCCAAATGAGGCTCTCAGGGAGCTACTGGGTGCCAGGCACACTGCACATGCATGGCTTCAGCAGCCCGTCACCTTCCTTCAACCAAAACACATTGAAGAACTGGAACTGATGGCCGGGCTCCTGCGTGGGAGGAATAGTCAGGGTTGTGTTTCCGCTGGATTTCTCAAACTACAAAGATTGTGTTTTATTTTAAGCATCTTCACTAGGTAACGTGGAACCCTGGCCCATACACTTAACTTCAGCTCCAACGTCAACACTGGCTTATGGACATTGTGGATTGATTGGCATTGATTATCACAGTATTCATCACTCTGCTGGGTCACTGGCTATAGACCTTTTCTTCCGGGCTTTCAAAGGAAAGGTGCTATAGGGTAGATCCTAATAGTGATTCTCGACGGCTACTGTGTGTGGTAGAACCAACCATGGGACACAGACATCCCACCTCCCTGTTCTATGTGGCCAGCCCTGGAAGAACATGGGTACCAGGCCTAACAATCAGGAGAGTAGAGAGAAGAGGAGGTTAGGAGGGGAGGAGAGGGAAAGAAAGAGAAGAGGAGGGGAGGGTAGAAAAATGAAAGGGGATCTGCCTATCACTGATACCAAGTCTGAACTGGAATGGAGGTTGACTCCTGGGCCAAGGGAGCATCAGGACTCATGGCCATCAGGTCATGACCTTGGTGGTGGCCACATGGACACAGAGCTGACACAGAGCCTCCAGCCCTGCCTTCCCATTCTCCAGTTCCCTCTCCAAGCCCCAGCTCTCTCCCTGCCCGGCCTTCCTCAGCTGAGCAGTGCCCCTCTCACCGGGGACAGAATTCCCCATGTGGAAAGCTGTGGCTGGTGGGCATTACGCCAATGCAAAAAGAACTGGGGAGATTCAGCAACTCATAGTGCCCACGCTAGCAGTTTACCTTGTAAACCAAGCATGTCAAACTCGCGGCTCGAGGGCCACATGTCTCGCTTATTTGGCCTGTGTTAGCCTTTGAGTTTGACGTGCTTGTTGTAAACATTGTCAGAGGGGACAAAGCTATCATTGCATAGGTAAGTAAACTCATGGGCTAGAACGTTCTTCATGCTATTTTTACTGGCTTACTTGCTATTTGATTAGAGCGGGAAAGTCTAATGATGCTTATAATTCACTCACCACATTCTAAAAAAAAAAAGGCTGGTAAATTCTGAAGGAAAAAAAAAAGCCATTTCTCAGACCACTGTTCATCCTTTTCACTGCAGCTTGCTGCGTCTTCACTCAGCCTCATGGAATTCCATGTAATTGCCATCTCTCCGTGGCAAACACTGTAATGAGGTTTCTCCATGTGATGGACCTGGGAGTCCCTTAGCTTCCTCACCTGCTCACAGGAATGCTTATGTTACTAAGAGAATAGGCTGTTGTTAAGGCCTGAGGTGGCTGGCAGAGCCTTCTAGCTTCAGAGATGCCCATTAAATTGCTCTTTGGGGATCTTAGCTCATCATATCACATCCCTCAGAGAAATGCTTAATGAGTGTGATGGCCTTCATTTAAAACCCCACCATGAGTCTGTCTCCTGTCCCTGCGAAATGGTGACTGCGGCATGCTTGGCCTTTAACACTTCACTGACTACTCCATCCACCAAAATGGATGACTATGAAATGAGCAAAGTTGCTACATTAGGCTCTTCTGCGTTCAGGGAGATGTTCCCAGTGATGCAAAGAACTATGAAAAGAAAACAAGACACCCAACCACCCATCGTAAAGTCAAAACTGAATCTGACGCTCTTGACCTAACGTGTGCTTCTTTGAGGCCTTCAAGGCTTTGATAAGTTGCTTACCCTAAGTACCCCTGGCCCATCAGGTATAGAACGCAGACCTCAGGTATGCGCCCTGACCGGAAATCAAATGGGCAACCTTTTGGTGCACAGGACGAAGATCCACAGCATAGATGAATTTAAATCAAATGAAAAATATCCTAACTAAAACATTTGGTATGGGACCATGCAGAAAACAACATTTGATAGAAAGAATGATGATAAAATGATGTGTTTCTGAAGTGAAGTTCTGGTTACTATTAAAGACTTGGTAAAAACGAGATCAGGGCCTGCATGCGAGAAAGAGGTCTAATATCTGAAGCACAAAATTACCCTTGCTTTCTCTTTGAACTACAACTTGTCCTCATTGAAAAATACTGCCATCTCCCCCCCCTCCTTCCCTCCCCACCTCTTGGCCTCCCAGCCCATCGAATTCTGCCCATTTCTGGACATTGACATCGGTGGCCCAGTATATGTCACATAGAAAGAGACAAGTGTGCATTGGACCCTCAATCTCCCAAGCACAGTCATTTGCAGCCATAGATCCCAAGAAAAGAAAGCACTAAGCAGAAGGTAAAAGGAGTATGCACAGTGCCACCCCCCGCCCCCAACTGCCTAAGACGATGCCAAACATCACCATCTCCCAGTCATCTACTGAGTAGCAAAAGCCTTTTTCTGAGATGACTTCTTTACACTAACGGGTGGAGACATCGCTGGCAGAGCCCTGCCAATACACATTAGCCTACGGAGGCTGATTTCCTTCTCTTTGTGGGGGACTGTGGGGGATGGTATCTCCCCTTTGTTCATCTCACTCAGAATGATTTTAAAGAGAGGGGAAGGGAGTGAGAGAGAGAGAAAGAGGACTAATGAATGCAATGTGGGTCTGTGTGTCCACTCCAGCAGCAAATGTCAGTAAGAGATGGATGGGTTCAGGTCCACAAGGAAGACCAGACTCAGGCCTGATCAATAAGCAGCACTTCAAACACAGCAGCTAGCTGCTGAGAACCCTGTGGAATCACATGCACAGGCAGGAATAAGGCCCAAGAATCATGGCTTCACACTCGGTGAAGATATAACAGTGTCATGGGTGCAGTAGAAAGCAAAACAAAACTAGACTAGAAAGAAATGTTTAAAAAAATTTTTTCCTGAAAAACTCCAAAATGGCCCCCAAAATAAATTATTAAAAAATCACTATGAAATTGTTATATTATTGCTGAATCTAACTAATGTAGACATAAAACCTATCTGACTATCTATATATATAAAAGCCTAAGTGAACAAGCAACTGAAATACTGGTCGACCAGTCGCTATGACATGCACTGACCGCCAGAGGACAGATGCTCAATGCACAGGAACGGGCTCCCTCCTGATAGATTGGGCCTGCAGGGATCAGGCTAAATCTGCTATCCAAGACCCTCTGAGGGGTCCCAGATTGCGAGAAGGTACAGGTCAGGTGTACTGGGATTCTAGTACTTCCATAAAAGGCAATCTTATTGAGGGCAGAATTTATTAATTTTAGCAAAGCTACTATTTTATCACTACTATCTGTGAGTATAATAAAAAAATGACCGATTGTTGCCTTCTAATAAATCCTTCTTTCAGGAATTAAAATATACATTTTCAAATATCAAGTTTTCAAGATATTAAGAGTCATGCTTACTTACTAGTACATATTATAAAAAAGCAAGAAATGTATGTTTGAGAAAATCATTTTTATGTTTGTTCTATAGTTTAAAAAGTCCTTAAAATCCCCAGCTTTTAATAAAAGGTTAGGATTGCCTTATATTGTCTACATGTGTTAATAATAAAGATTATATTTATTAGGCAGGATTTCTTTTAATTTGTGTAGTTATATTTATGATATGTTGCTTCACAGTTCATAAGATGATGCCAAACCTCCTCTTGGGAGAGGAGAGAAGGGAAGAGCAGATGTTACTACACCCGTTTTACAGGTAAGAAATAGAAATAGCCCCCAAGAAAACACAGTTGATAGATTGATGTTAAAACTATATTTATATGTGATACAATTAAAATGTGGAGAATTAAGCTTAATGTGAGTTAGTCAATACATTTCTTTATTAGAGTAATACAGAACTTCCCACTGAAAAAAGAACTATACATTCAATGCATGTTACTTAATCACAAAAAATAATCAAAATAAACGTGATCTTGATCTTGATTGAAACCTCACCACTTCTTCAAAGAAAAGGTATCTTTATTTCAAATAATGGGAGGAATTATAGAATTCAGAGACTCGTCCCTTTCAGTTCCAACATTCCACGAGTCTCTGAATTCTATAATTCTCACTGAATTAAGTTATGACCTTGGACTTTCAAAAACAAGCCCCATGCACCTCTGATTATGCACCAGCCTCCTTTCACCAATCTGAGAGGCATCAGACTGCAGGGAAAGACTTGGGGGCAGAAGTAAGTTCTCTAGCATGAGCACAGAGAGGGAGGCGGGTTGCACAGCTTTGCAATGAGAAGGTTTGAGTCTGTCTGGGCGAGGGGATCCACCTAACAATAATCTCCTTCCAATTAAATGCCTGTCAGTGACCACAAATGGGGAGAGATGCACCTGTCCGTTCTGTCCTGAATGAGCCCTGTTCTCTCTCACTCACAAGGACGACAGTGTGTTTTCCTTCATATCTATCATTTTACAAGTAACTACTTAACACCTACTCCGTGGAGTCACACTATTGCACACTGGGAATGCGATGGGGAGTAAGCAGCCATATCTACCCACCTTCTCAATCTTAGATCTCCTAGTCAAGCTGTTGGAAATAATGGGCCCCTTGTGATCCAGGGTCTAACCTGTCTGACAGTGGGATTTAGTGATCTTCAAACCTTGTAGAAGGGGCTGGAGGGAGCGTGTAAGGCCTTCTTCATGTTGCATTCATTGTCCACCTCCCTATGTTCAGGAGCAAGCAGCTCTCAGAGGCTTCCTATAAGGCACATCCTTCAGAAAGCATCGACTTCTGATAGAGTCAATTCGTCAATCTGTCCCTTTGCACATAATCTCCTAATTTGACTGCAGATCTTACCTTTTTACAGGAAGTGTTACCATGTTACAGTTAGGCACTTGGACTTCCCCTGGTCACAACAGAGCAATTAACAACACCACCCTGTCCCTGGTGGCCACTTGCAGAATTACAGGGAAGGAGCACATTCCTGGCTGGCCCATGACCTCCTCAATGTGTAACAAATGCCACTATGGTGCCTGGAATGGGGCTCCTGTGTTCCTCTCTCCCTCTTCCCACCTGCCCCTTTCTCTTTCTCCTCATTTCTGTTTGCCTTCCTGGCATCCTTGTGTCCTTTGCATTGCCGGCTCTCCTCAGCCTGCCTTCTCTTCCTGTCTCCCCTCTTCGCTGCATGGACACTATTAAATTTCACCAAGTGCAGAAGATGTCATAATCAGCAACAAAGGGCACGGCTCACAGCAGGGGACAGCGAGGAGCTCCCACTCAGGCCACTCATTGTCTCTACAGAGGTGCCACTTGCCCCATGGACAGAAAGAGATGGTACATCATGGCATCTTGTCAACCCAGGAGGGAAATTACCGCCCAAAATAGATGTGCCTGCTATTTCCCAGAAAGCACAGCGTCTGAGAGAATAAAATCCATCTTGGGAGCAAACAAAAACGGGAGAATAAACACATGCATATGGGTGTTGAATAAATGGAGAGATAGCAAGAAAAAGCACATATTTAGGAGTGGAATTCTAACATCAGATGTATGTAACAATGAAGAAAACAGGCACAGTGAAAAACAATCCAACTGGTTCCAGGAAGCAGAGCACAGGCCGGAAGAGGAAACAGAAAGACGCTGCATACATTTCTGAGGCTCTGGTCTCAGGCCGGCTCTGTCAGAGCACAGAATCACATGCGAAGGCTGAGGCCATTTGTGTACCCCAGACAGCCGTCAGCTGGGCATGGACTAGCAGGCATACATTTTTCTTCAAAAAATACAGAAGCAACCTCCTGAGTTATTTAAGGGAAACAGTGACAAGTACAAAGAAAATCCAACAAATATGGGAACCCATACTCATTTTTCCCAAAGAGTTAGATTAGAGCTGTCTCTTTGGTCCTTCATGCTCTCTTAACAATTCTAGAACCATCCTGTGCTGTCACCAAGGCAGGATCCCCCGTGCTGCCTTGTCATCCCAGGGAAAACGGACAAGGTTGTCTAATTAATTTTACTAGTTCATACTTATTTCTGGTAAAACAGTTCATTGCTAGAAGTCTAGATTCGTAAGGAAATGCCTTAGCCTCCAAATCAACACATTAGAATATTCAGAATTTGAGTAAGGAGTTTCTCTCCTTGCTAAAAATAAACCAGGGGCCCAGCCAGTGTGGCTCAGTGATTAATTGACTCATGAATCAGGGGGTCACGGTTCTCCTGGTCAGGGCACATGCCCAGGTTGCAGGCTTGATCCCTTATAGGGGGCATGCAGGGGGCAATCAATGGTTCTCTCTCATCATTGATGTTTCTTTTTTTAATTTTAAAAAATACTTTATTGATTTTTTACAGAGAGGAAGGGAGAGAGACAGAGAGTCAGAAACATCAATGAGAGAAACATCAATCAGCTGCCTCTTGCACACTTACTGGGGATGTGCCCGCAACCAAGGTACATGCCCGTGGTTGGAATCAAACCTGGGACCTTTCAGTCCACAGGCCGACGCTCTATCCACTGAGCCAAACCAGTCAGGGCTCATCATTGATGTTTCTATTCCTTTCTCCAAAGTCAATAAAAAAATAAAATAAAAACTTGGGACCTTCTTTCTTGATGTTGCATAAAACCGACTGAGATTTCAATAGACAAGAGTCAGACAGGTTGTTGCAGTGTATATGATAATGCTCTGTGGAAATATTTAATGGTGTAAGGAAGATGAGAAGTACTGACATCCCTTAAATATAGAAGCAGACTCTTTATGGGGCCAAAACTATAATCACATGTACAAATGGAACCCGCAGAACAATTTGCTTTCATTTCTTGTCTTCTCTCTTGTACTAGTCAATACAATGTAAATGTGTGATGTGCATAAAATAATAGTGGTTACTAAATCATTACTATTACTGATTTATTGACGGAGCTTACGCAACCTCAGCTGTCCTTCTCCAATGAGCCTTCTGACAGGAAGGACTATGATTCCGATATGAAGATGTTGCGTGAGTCATCTGACCATTTTATCCCAAAATAGTGCCAAGGAAGGGTGTGGTTTTGGAACGAGGAAGGAAAGGAGCCAGGAATTGTGTTTTCCTAGAAGAGGAGGTTGTACAGAATTTATTTTTATCAGCATCGATGAACCTCTAAATACTGCAGATCTAGATGTTAATAAAGGCTGGGAACTCATCCATTAAGGTAAAATGAAAATAAATTCTGGCCCTAACTGGTTTGGCCCAGTGGATAGAGCATTGACCTACACACTAAAAGGTCTGGGGTTCGATTCCTGTCAAGGGCATGTACCTTGGTTGTAGGATCCTCCCTGGCCCGGGCCCTTGTTGGGGATCATGCAGGAAGCAACCAATCCATGTGTATTTCTCCCACATCGATGTTTCTCTCAGTCTTTCCCTCTCTCTTCCACTCTCCCTAAAAATCAATGGAAAAATATCCTCAGGTGAGGATGAACACACAGATACACAAACAGAAAAACAAATTCTGCACACCGCCTGCTCTTTCTGAAAACATTCTTCTGAATGTATCCAAGTTCCTCAAGTGGAGCCATTTCTAAAGCAACAGTTTCTTAACTTTATTTCTGGAAATGTGTGTGTCATCAAAAACTATGTGCTCCATTCATGTTTAATTTCTAATCTCGAGAAGGAAGTTACAGAAAGAGCACCGTCACCCGCAGCCCAGCGTTCATTCAGCCTCACCCCTCGACAACAATTGCCCTCTTTTCTCCATCCCTGCTCTGCTTTTCTCTAATAGCAGTAATTATTCTTCCTGCTGCTGCTCAGCAATTTGAGAAGAACACGCAGGCATGGCTCCCCCCTGCCCCCAAGCACTTCAGAATTATCTTCTGAGAATCTAAAGATAGGCTTTTAGGGAACTGTGGTACAATGATCGATTTTAGAAAATTGAGATTTAACTGGGAATGCCTTTGAATTTAATAACTTGCAAATGGTATTGTGATAAAACTCCAGCCAAAGGTAAAATCACTTTTCTTTAATCATACAGTCTTTTCTCACTCCTCACCCCAAGGAGTGAAACGCAGTAAAGGCTTCTTGAGGCAGAGGCTCCTGCTCCCAGAGCGAGCCCCAGCAGCAGCACAGACCCACTGCACGCAGAGACAGAGTTTGCTGATTTCAAACATAATATTGTATTTCCAACTGGAAAGTGTCTTGTGTGTCTAGAACAATACAGGGTGGGGCAATAGTAGGTTTACAGGTATCCTTATAGTGCAATAATCTATACTACAATAATAAAAGAGTAATATGCTAATTAGACCAGATGTCCTTCGGGACAAAGCCATGGTGGCGGTGGCGGGGCTAAGGCAGAGGCAATTAGGAGTGATCAAGCCGGCAGGGGAGAGCAGATAGGGGGGTCAGGCCAGCAGGGTAGAGCAGTTAGGGTGATCAGGCGGGGAGGCAGGCAAGCAGCTAGTAGCCAACAGCCCCAGATTTTGAGAGGAATGTCCGAAAGCCATTCTAGGCCCTATGCCACAGGAAATGATTCTCCTCTAAACTGGCAGTCAGACATTCTCCAAGGGGATCCCAAATTAGAGAGGGTGCAGGCCAGGCTGAGGGACACCCACCCTCCCATGCATGAATTTTATGCACCGGACCTCTAGTTAATAAATAATGCTATCAATACAAGAATAAGCTCTGCATTTCTCGTACTCACAACTGTGAACTTACTTTTGCCCCACCCTGTATATGAAGGATTCTCGATTATGTTTAATGTCAATGAGATGGATATGACCCATGCATTTGGGAACATATTTTTTAAAGAATGATATTATACTCCTCCCCGGCCCCCAAGATAATCCTGAGCCATTACCCCTAACTCAGTGTATTTTGAAAAATGCTCAACATTTGTGCCATTGACTTGGTTTTTAAGTGTCCGTTACCTACACCCAATGGTAAGAGTAGTCATCATGTTAGGTTGATCCTGCGATCACTGAATCAAGTTATCCTTTTATCTCCCCTCCCAGTCCCAAAGGAAACACATCTCCAAAAGAAAAGCAAGATTCTCCAAACTGCTTCTATTAAAATTAAATTTCTTATAACTGCTTGGTTTTTATCACCACTTCCCCAAATTCTAATTAATTCTAACTCCAAACTATGTAATTATAATACTTCTGCTGAAATACAAATTCTCTGGTGCCCCCGGGGTAAACAAGCTAGAATGTGGCTCAGGCTGCGTTCAACTCTTCTGGAGAGCAGGGAAACCATGCCGTGGCGGGGGCACACCTCCCGCAAACACAGGCTGGTCCTCTTCCTTCCTCTTTATCGAGGAGATGGGGCCAGAGCTGACAGTTGGCGTCCAGGCCGTTTAATGCCTCTCTCCGAGGGGCTGGGACAGGCAGTGGCATGCCAAGTTATTTTTGGCCAGGCACTGCCACACACAGAACCTTCGGGAGCTTCATTTAGTCAGTGGCCTAAGTGGCCGCTGATATACCTGCAAGAATGTGAACTGACGTTGCCATGGAAATGGAACAACTCTTCCCAGCCCTGTCAGAATCCATCTCTCTCGGCAGCGAGGCAGCAGTCAGGAGGACAGAAAGGCCAGCTCCAGGGAGGAAATGAGCACAGGGAGGGACTCGGCCCAGCCCGACAGCCATGGAGAAACCCAGGTGTCTTTTTCTGAATGCCCAAGCATGGCTGCCTTTGTTCATTAGGTTTTAATTACAATAAAATCATTGGGATAGGCCTGAGAGAGACACATCAATATCCACACGGGGATTCTAAGAAATGAGGGGAAAAACCCTACTTCATGAACCAAATAGGTGTCTGGGAATTGGTGGCCCCGGAAACGTCAGCTTTTGGGAGTCCCTGTAGTGTGTACACATATGCAGGATGGAAACTGGGCTGGAGCTGGGCCTCCCTGCCGCACAAGGCCTCATCTGCCCCGAGTATTTGGGGAGGTGGAAGGGGAATCAGGGGTTGCAGAGATTTGCTTTCTGCTTGTGCAGAGGGAACTGTCAAAACTGCGTGTGATTGGCTGATTGGCAATCTCTTCATTTTGTTGTTCTTTGTCTTTTAGGGACCAGCATCATATCCAGCTTCATGTGTGATTTTTTTTTCTTCTGTGTGGAAAATAATTCTATGTAGTTGTCCACTCTGGTGGCCCTTTTTGATCTCAATATAATTTCTCAGTATTTCTGAATATTTGAGATAGAAAAAACTTAAAGTCCCTGTTTTCCAATGTTCTCGTTTAGAAGCAAACAACAAGGACACCCGGAAACCCAGAGAGACTGAGTGACTCCCAAGGTCACAGAAATAGTGAGATAACCTAGGCAAGCCTCCAGCTCTGATTGGATATGGTGCCTGCTCTCTCAGACCACAGTGGATCTGGCTTCACTGCTCATTGTCCACATGGCCATGAGTGAGCTGATTGCCTTCTCTGTGCCCCAATTGTCCTCATCTGCTGAACAGGGACAGAATTAGCAACTCTCTCTGGGTTTGTATGAGGATGGATTAAGATACTTCATGTGGAGTGTCTACCAAGTGTCTGACTGATAGTAAATAGTCAGAAAATGAGAACTCTCATTATTTTATCAATGTTTTTTTTAATCAATATTCCCATCTTACATATGAAGAAACTAAGTGTTAAAGCCTCAAGAAGACTTCACAAGACCAGATTTTTTTTCTTTTTTTTTACCTTTTGATCCCTTTACCCATTTCTCCTCCCACCCCAAACCCCTTGTTGTCTGTATCTATAAGCTTGTGTATGTCCTTTGTTATTTGTTTTTCTTTTTAATCACACTTATAAGAGAGGATATATGGTATTTTTCTTTCTCCATCTGACTTATCTCACTTAGCATATGGCACCTGAGGTCTACCAATCTATATAGATAAAAGCCTAAGTGACTGGCCCACTGGCTGACTGGACTACTGGCTGGTAGCTATGATGTGCACTGAACACCAGGGGCAGATGCTCAATGCAGGAGCAGAAACCACAGACATGGAAATCTGCAACAGACTGATGAATCTCAGGGGGAGTTGGGGAGGGAGGAGGGTGGGAAGAAGGATGGGAAGAGATTAACATAGCTAGAGGCTCGTTGTACGATATTCATGCAAGAATAGGCCTTCCTTCCCCAGGCTTCACTCCCAGCTGCTCAGGAAGTGGCAAGTCCCTGCTCCCAGCCCGCCCAGGAGCCAGCAAGTCCTCCCTTCTGTCTGGAGCACCATTCCTGTAGCTCACTCCGCTTCTCCTCTTCTCTCCATAGTGGCGTCACACCCCTCCTGGCCACTCCGCGGCTGCATGTGCAAATTAACCTCCATCTTTGTTGGGTTATTTTGCATACTCACTCTGATTGGCTGTGGGTATAGCTGAGTGATGGTTAATTTGCATTTTCCCTTTTATTAGGTAAGATAAGATCTTGGCCTGACTTGCGGGGATTAAGCCAAAAGTTGCTCTTCAAAATCTCCCAAGCAGTTCTGGATTGTGAGAGGGCACAGGCCAGACCGAAGGACCCCACCGATGCATGAATCTGTGCACTGGGCCTCTAGTGTTGTCCTAAATGACAAGATTTCATTCTTTTTTGTGGCTGAATATTCTATTGTGTATGTAGATATAAATACAAAAGCAGATATAGGTAGAAACATAGATAGAGATATACATAGATATATCATAAGTTCTTTATCCCTTCATCCATCAATGGACACTCAGGCTGCTTCCATAGCTTGTCTATTGTAAATGCTGCAATGAACACAGGGATGCATATGTGTCTTTGAGTTAGTGTTTTTGTTTCCTTTGGATTAGTACCCAAAAGTGGAATTGCTGGATCATATGGTAATTCTGTTTTATATTTTTTGAGAAACTTACATACTATTTTCCACAGTGCTGCATTAATTTACATTCCCTCCAAAGAGGGTTTTCTTTTCTTCACATCCTTGCCAAAACTTATTTCTTATCTTTTTTATAATAGCTATTATGACAGATGTGAGGTGGTATCTCATTGTGGTTTAGATTGCATTTCTCTGGTGATTAATGATGTTGAGCATCTTTTCATGTGCCTGTTGGCCATCTGTATGTCTCCTTTGGAATCTTCTGTCCATGTTTTAATTGGATTTTCCCTTTGCTATTGAGTTGTATGTTATTTACGTGTTATGAATATCAACCCCTTAGCCAATAGGAGTGAAAATATTCTCTCCTATTCAAATAGGTTGCCATTTCATTTTGCTGATGGGTTCTTTTGCTGTGAAGAAGCATTTTAGTTGGATGTAGTCCCACTTAATTTTTGTTTTGTTGCTTTGCTTTTGGTGTCAGATTTTAAAAATTCATCCCAGAGATCAATGTCAAGGAGCTTATTGCCCATGTTTTCTTCCAAAAGTTTTATGGTTCCAGGTCTTATGTTCAAGTCTTCCATTATTTTCAGTAAGTTTTTGTTTATAGTGTGAGACAGTGGTCCAGTTTCATTCTTTTGCATATGGCTGTCCAGTTTTCTGAACACCATTTATCAAAGAGACTATCCTTTCCCAGTTGCATATTCTTGGTTCCTTTGTCATAGATTAATTATCTATATATGCATGGGTTTGTTTTTAACCTCTCTATGCTGTCTAATTGGTCTATGTGTCTATTTTTATGACAATACAGGAGTCTCCTATTATTTGAAAGGTATACTTTACAAGGTTTTATATTTGTTAATTTCATTGATTTTGGAGAAATAACTGATAGAGAAAAATATACAGATAGATAAATAAGTATATATGCAATTTGAACATTTTTTACTAATGTTGGGAAAAAAAAAATCTCCCAAGAAACAACAATAAAAAAGGCACATTTGTAAATCAACTGTGTAACTTAAATCAGATCAAATTATTATAGACTCAAAAATTTTCATCCCACATATCCATATATATGTGAGTAGTTACATTATTTCAGATCTACAATCCACTCTATTGGAAGGTGTTTAACTCCTTGGAAGCAGTGTGTTCCCTGAGGGACATGGCCTCTTGCCCTACATCACACACAAAGTAGATTAACCTATCGCGCAGGCATTCATTTCCACTGGAAGAACTTCTGTAAGCCATAAACCTACAAATCCCAAGTTGAATGTCAGTGGCACCCTGAAATGTCCTCATTCAGGAGGTGTGCGTGTCAATCGCTCTGTCTAACTTTAACACCTTTCTTTTTCAAGAGAAAGTGATTCTTTAAAACACATATAGTGAGTCAAACAGGAGGGCCAGGATTAAATGCATTACCACTATATTCAAACAAATATTCTATATAATAATATACATATTGTCCCCTTGGGAGTTCAACCAATTGGGAGTTGGACTGACCGAGAGTTCAACCACTTGCATGATGTGCGCTGACCACCAACAGGTGGTGCAGAATGAAGGAAGGCTCCGGCCAGCAGCTGGAAGGCCCCAATCAGCCCCGATTCATGGCCAGCCCTAGGGACCCTACCTGTGTACAAATTTCATGCACTGGGCCTCTAGTGTTTCCCATAAAACCAATTTTATTCAGGAAGATTTATCAAATCTTTCCATTTAAGGCAGGGAGGTTGGTTGAGGGTATTAGATATCAGAAGCTGGCAGGGGAAAATGTCCCCTCCCTCCTTCCTCCAATTTCAAAATCCAAGACTGCTGTCAACAAGTTAACTGCCTCAAGTATGTTTATACTTTATAAGTATTCCAGGGAGAAAAAAAATAAAACCATTAGCATTAAAGTGAGAATGAATGAAAATAAATAAAGGCATGGGTACATGTAGGTACAGTTGTGAGTATATGCAGTGGATTATTCTTATATTTTTATTTCTTAATTATTGCATTATTTTCCCTACAAACTGTAAACTTACCTTTTCTCCCCCTCTCCCCACAATGCTGGTATATACAGCAACATAAGTAATTAAACTTGAGTTAGCACACGATAACTGGCAGGAACGGGCTTCACTGCTTAGCTTCTGATAGACTCTGACATAATATGGTTCCAAGTGGCTCTAGAAGCTTTCTCCCTCTCTGTGCTTTTGCAACAATTGTACAACCCCTGCCGTAGCTAGAGCAGTGGTTCCCAGCTGCGGGCAAGTTTGCCCTCCCAGGGACATTTGGTAAATATCTGGAGATCATTTTTGGTCACAATTGAGCCTGGGAGGATGGGTGATACTGACATATAGTGGGATGCTGCTCAATATCTCAAAATGTACAGGACAGTCACACTTCCCACAGAAAAAAAAAATTACTGGCCCAAAATATCAATGTTGGGGGGACTGAGAACTCAATCTCAGCCTTCAGGATGAAAAATGGTCTCGAATGTAATTAGGCATGAAATACGTTCCTTCTGTTGGTGTGTGTTGTAATTCTACTGAAGGGGGGGGAGGTCCTTTTGATTAAAGTGAGGGCATTCCTGAGCAGTCAGCAGACAGAAAGCTGGGATCCAGTCACCGTGCAAAATGGCACGTGGGTCTCCTTAGAAGAAGAGCTAAGCAGACAAAGCCCATCTCAGCTCCATCGCCACGTGCCAGCTCAAATCCACAAGAAGGGAAAACAGTGAGGCAATTTGTTCCACTTGATTATCATGCATGTTGCTCAACAGCGAAGTCAGATTGAATGTTCACGATCATCAAGCACAAATCCCACAAAATGTATTTAATAAGAATGCAATGTCGTTTATAAATGCCTTCATTAATTTGATTTTTCCCCTTTTAAAACAATAAATGTTGGTAACTGAATCTCAGCCACATTCTTTCCTTGGGCTCTGGTGTCTCAGTGCTAAGGGTGAGTCTTTTCAAACTGAAATTTTGAATCTGAGCTCATCCAGGGCAAACATTTTCCCTTGAAAAGAAGAGGAAATTGGCCAGCTGATGCCTGTGGTCATTCAGGAGCAAAACCAATTTTTTTCAGGAAGATTTATTAAATCTTTCCATTTAAGGCAAGGAGGTTGGTTGAGGGTATTAGATATCAGAAGCTGGCAGGGGAAAATGTCCCCTCCCTCCTTCTTCCAATTTCAATTCCATATCTTCATCTTGGTGCCCAGTGCTGAGGGTTGTCTGGGACTCAGGAATGGGAGGGCAGAAGAAAAGTATAATTGGCATGTGAGAGTGAAGTCGGTAAGTCAAAATATGGTAATGTTCAATGAACAACAAATGCTAAATGGCCTTTATGATTAGACTATAAGCAGCTTTTGACCAGGAATCAGGAAACCAAGATTCGGATAAAGGCTGTACATTTATGAATTCTGTTGACCTTGGAGAAGTAACTTTACTCCCATTTGTGTTTCCTAATGAATTAATGCTTGCAAACACTCAAACACTTTAAAAAAAAATCCTAACCTAAGGATATGTGTTTTTTTTTTTTTTTTTTTTTATTTTAGACAGAGAGGAAGCGGGGGAGAGAAAGTTAGAGTCATAGACGTGAGAGAGAGACATCAAAGTGTGTTTGGTTTTCATCACCAAGCACCGATGAAATATCCAGCCTCAGTGTCTTGGATTTGAGGAATTATGTGTTTATCACCATTTCTTCTTCTCCCCTGCTTTTCTGTTTGTTTGATTGTTTTATTGGCTTGGTCTACAATCTACATTGTTCAGTAATCTCACACTTAGGGCCCTGTGGCCTTCCAAGCTCACTTTTATGGCTGGGGTCACCACAATATGAACTGTATTAAAGGGTTGCAGCATTAGAAAGGTTGAGAACCACTGATCTAAGTGCTTCCATGACAAAGACCATAACATTCCTGTGAGGTCCTTATGATGGCTCGGTAAATTATTAATTTAACTTCACAGAGATTTCCATGACATAAGCATGGTCACAGCCAATAAATCCTGGGCCATACTGAATGGTGAAATTTCTCTTTCCTCCACGTGGCTCACATAAGAAGAAACGGACACAGGGCAAGACTCACCAAGTTAATTAATTGCTAAGTGAGCCCCTCTAAGAACACAATGGATCCATTCTGTTACATTAAATCCTGGCCCCTGTTATTTTATTATACTTATTCAAAGAATATAATAAACATACAAGTACATGTTTTTACAAATAGGATATGCATAAACAGTTGTCCTGGATTTTCTGGGATGCCTGATTTAAAATATCCCTTCCCTATATACTGGCAAATGAGCTTCTTGGAACCAAAAGAAAAATTGTTTCTACTACAACTGTCCTGACATGGCTGACACCACTGTCTATATTACTGATAAACTGTGTGTGCTTGGGCCTTATCTTTCTAATGAAATGTTCAGCTCCTTACGGTCACAGGACTTCAGTGATCCTGAGATTGTTTAAGGAGATGGTGAAAACAATGGTGCCTCATTATTTTGGCTTCATAATGATCAAAACTGTCCCCATCTCCTGCCTGTGTGTGTGACTGGATCTATGCATGTTTCAATGGGTATACATACCAGATCATTGCCTTTGTGTTGTCCTACATCAGTGGTTGGCAAACTGCGGCTCTCGAGCCACATGTGGCTCTTTGGTCCCTTGAATGTAGCTCTTTCACAAAATA